>NW_010246857.1:10828-107120 GCF_000690775.1 Eurypyga helias
CCTCCTGGGAATGGAAAGAAAAATACCTTTTCAAAGGAGTATTTATTATAATGTGTAGATAAAAATGAACCCTTGGCTTGCAACGAACAATCACGTATGCATCTCCTCCCAGCTGGCAAGTTATTCTCTGAGGTGTTATTATCAGAAATCTGAGTCTTTTTCTTTTAAATGGGAAAAAGTTAAGAGCCAAGTACCTTCTGGTAAACTTCTGGATTCACTGCTGAGTGACATTCAGCAAAAGGTCCTGTGGTATCAGAGAGCAGCCCACACCAGTGCTGAGCATACTGATCTGTGAATTGAAAACATAAGAATTTCTATTCCACTTCATTGTCTAAAATCTTGTCTCAATGTAACAAAGCTTCCTGCATGTAAATGGTAGAAGCTTAACTCTACAATAGAATTCAACTCTGCATTTGCTGAAAAAAAAACCTCTATACAGAAATATTAACTCTTAATGAACTGAATGCTCTTAATTCATGGTAATTGTCATGGAATAAACTAAGAAATCCTTTGCTGAATTTTGAAAAAGAGAGTTTACACTGTGAATTAAGAATATGCTAGTTCATCTCAGAAAACAGAAGTGTCTTGTGAATGCTCAAAAATTGTGTATTTGATTGACAAAGAGCTATGAAGCTCTGAAATGTAAGCTACTTTTCAGTTTAGCAGTGGAAAGACCACACTGAGTCCAGCCTTCAGTGGATCTATGCACAGCTTTCTTCCGATATGACAATCAGTCCTTTCCAGGAAGGAAACCTGACACACTGTAAGGTTCCAGTTTCCATTAAGTAAGCTGACAAAAACACTTGCTTTCTTTATCCAAAGCAATATTTTTGAAGAGCCAAAATATTATCCTAGTCATTATTTATTAATTGAAGACTTCTACTGTCAAATGAGGAAAATAGTGTGTGTGCACATGGTCCACTGTTAACTTTGGCTAAATACTTGGTGGTTGACAAGCTTATTCCTTCTTTCCATCTTAAAAGAGAATAGAAGACGTTACTTTGTGCTGAGTTTACCATTTTGTATGCTGAGTGTACAGGGGTTCTCAAAGGTATTTTTGGCATCAGAACAATCAGCCCGAGTTTTCCAAGTATTGCCAAAGGCAGCTGAAGTACCCTCTATTACACCACTGGTGGTTTTGAAATCATCTGTCTGCACATCATTGAAGTTTCCACAGAGACCTAAAAGGAAGCAAATGGGCTGTGAAAGTCTTCTACAGAATGAAACGTACTGATGAAGGCACTTGTTATGATAAGATCACTTACCACAGGTCTGCCCTTTATGTGATGGGTCTAAGACTATAAAAAGTTGCATGAGGGGAGTGAGTTGAACCTGCAGCTGAAGACCAAAGGTTGTTTGCAGAATGATGAAGAAGGATGATGGTCTGAAGATGGTGACATTTGCTAGGGACATAAGAACAAATTATAAGAGTTATAATTTCACGTGAGATAAACATTTGAAGTAACTGTTCATTATACAGAGGGATTCTACCGCTGTGTTTGATATGATCCCAATTTCTGAAGAACTGGGGGAAAAACGATCCATATAGCATTTCAAATCCAGCACCAAAACAGGCTGTCTGTTCAGACTCCAACCTGAACCTAATCTGTCTTTTCATGGTTTGCTTTATGTTCAGGTGCAGTAGTATCTGAGAAGAACTGGCATGAAAGAAAATCTCCAGTGTTAATGTGCACCAAGCTAAGAGACAAAGGGAATATAGAGAAAGAAACAATTTGAGGTATTGGAGTCCTGTTGCATACCAGAATTTTCTTTCCGCTCTTACGGCAATGGTTGGATCTGGAAGTGTGCAGTGATACTATTTGCTTGATCTGAATCTCTGTTCAATTAAATACTGCTAAAATTAGACCACAATTTTGCTAAAATTATGAGTTGAATAGGCAAACCCTATTACTTTAAAAATGAGAGACTATGCTGCATTGGTGTAACTTGGGTTTGTTGCAAGGTAACCAAAGGTAGAATTTAGCTTTAGATTGATATAATAACATTTTAAAGTAAAAAATGAGAAACATCACAGAAGTCTTCCAAACAAACTTACCTGCAGAGAATGGCAGCTGTGTGTAGATCATGTTCACAAATACACTGCCAGAAGGTTGGATCACAATGTTCTGTCCACAAGAAAAAGCAATAATTACCGAGCATATTTACACATTCCAGAAGTTTTCTGTCTAGTATTGTTCAGGATAAAGGAAAAAAAAGGTGATGGGAGACTATGATGATTCCTATGATTCTGATTCCTATACTATTTCTTTAATCTTTATTACTGTGGTCCATTGACTGTCAAAACATCAAGCAAAAGCCTAAAGACAACTAAATGACAAAAAACTACTTAGGACTTCCAATGTACCTATTCTTAATTTTTCTTTGAATAATGTTCAAATGAGATGAAACAAACAAACAAGTTGGTGAAGATTTCCTGCTGGTGCTGTTATGTGTCATTTGCAAACTCCTTGTCTATTAAGCTTTGAAAACATCCCTGAAGAATGTTAGGTGTCTACATTTCCTACTTACAGTTTGTCCTCCACTTAGGCTGATGGCTACACCCTTGAGGCATGTCTCAGTGTCAGTCAGGCCACACTTGTGGATTTCTCCCAGAACAGTGAACTCATTGCTGTCACAGAGCTAGAAGAAGAAATATATATATATGTAGTTAAAGATTTGTTATATTAAAATATTCTTATGTTAAAAAGCTTCACACTCAAGTAGTATTCTTAATAATGTGAGTCTTTTAAAATATTGTTTATTCCTTTTTGTCCTGCTCATATGTTCTTACATATATAATACAATCACCAAGTAAGCTGGCATTTGAAACCTATGGAACCTATCCATTTATCTGACATTCAAGGGCAACTTAGACATGTTAGGCTGAACACTAAAACTTTCAAATGTTTAGCTAATACTACAGTAGAGAAAAAGAAGGATGTGTGCCTTTCTTGTCCACTGGTTATGTTGTTTACCTGGGAGAGGTGAGGAATTTTTTTGGGTCTCTTCTGCACTGAATAGATTATCCAAGAGCCTGGTAATTTGGACATTCTTTAAACAGGTAGGAAATACATATTTAAGTATCCTCTCACAGGAGAAAAGTAAGCTAAAATCACTATTCACTGAGTAAAGGCAAAATTTGTTTGTTTTGCAACCTGGTCTAGTGGAAGGCGTCCCTGCTGTTGACCCTCCAAGTTTCGGAAAGTTGATGTGATTTCCAATAGTTTTAATTAAACAACATTATATAGCATAAAATCTTTATCCTTTAGCATAAAAATTGTGACTCATTTTTACCTTGGTTAGGACATAACTACAGTCTCCAAAGAAGGAATAATATTTCTCATCAAATGTTGAAATGTGGGACCCTCCGTTAATGCTGCAAGTTCCTGGGCACGACTGGGTGACACAAGACCATTCACCTCCAGCACAGGTACTGAAATTAAGAAGGTATTCAGTAACTTTGGTTAATGCAGATGTAAATTAATTAAGAGATACTAGGGGCAGTTGATTCTTTAATTTTCCTCTTAAAACACTGATCATACTGCCAGAGAAACCAATATTGCATTGAAATATCGGAATAAGTATGGAGCAGGCACAAAGTAGTGATATTTTTGTATATGTTGCTGTTCATTTACAGACTTTGGGCAGATTCAGTCCTGGTGAACCTGGCACCTATTCTGCTACGTATGAAGGATTGCCCCTCATCTGCATTAGCATGGCTCAAGCTTCAAACCTGTTAAATATTTCTTGGATAATGACATGCATGTTTGCGGTTCTTGTGTTCATAGATAGGTGCATTTGCATATACTTATGCAATAATGTTTCAGTAATTATAGTGATATGGAAAAAATATATATCATAGGTATCAAACGTGCCTCTCAAATGTGATCTTTCACTCTGTCTAATGCAACTTGTCCCTAAACGTCTCATCCTCTCTAATATTTGCATAAACATCCTAGTAGTACATTGTAGTGCTGCAAAAAATATAACACAACAATTCACATTTTTAAACACCTCTGGTATTTGAATTTGATCATCTCCTTTAATTGATTGGTGTTGAAATTGGAGTACCTATATCTAAACTCAAATTCTTGCTTACAAGTGTGAGGAGAAAACAGAGATACAAGTATCCTCTAAAAAAACGTGTAAACGAGAAACTTCAGTTGCTAAGTAGTTCCTCATTTCTTTTTAAGGGGAAATTAGTATTTTTCCTCTGTCTGCAAAATGTTCAGGTAATGCACCTAAAAGAAGAAGTGTAGAAAGGGAGCATGTTACCATGATCTGCATTTAGACGAGAAGGAGGCACCGGGAGCATAAGTTTCACCTTCATAGGTACAGTGACATTCTTTACGGGGAATGCAGCCAGCACCATTAATGTCATCAAACACCATTCCTAGGGAAAGAAATGGTCTGTGACTCATTCTGTGCACTGCAGAACCTGCTTTTGTACACATATCTGGCAGATGCCTGAAAGCGTGTTCCATTTCTTCTGTATTACACAGAAAATGAATAGAAAGTACTTTAAAATAATAGGATGCCAGCTATGTAGGGATTGAAGCCTTTCTAAAATCTTAGGGTGATCAAAAGAAACCTCTAGGGAAATACCTTTCTGTTATGGGCTTCATTAGATTGGAAGTAGGATTAAAATTACTAGATAATAAGGAGGAATAGATGAAGCATTTGTAAGATTGTCCAGGGGCATATTTGTACAGTAAATATTTTTATACCAAAAGGCAGAGTATTATCTAAGAAAAGTCAGTGCTATTATACAAACAAACAATGCTGAATTGTGAGCCATCACAGAAGACGGGTGGAAGAGCTGCAAGCAGTGAAGATCCTACCATGCAGTCACTTACAGCAGCAACCATTTTCAGCCCTAGAAGTAGGCGTGCTCAAAGAGAACACATTTGGATTGTTTTTCTTGTACTGTTCTTCAGTTCTTACGTGTAATTCTCTGAAGCACCAGATTTTACACACTGCCTAGTGTTCTCTCAGGTCTTTGTTGTTTAGACATGGAGCACTGGACAGGAAGGGTTTTGTAATTTGAGGAACTAGACACAGCTTTGATATAACACCAGGAGTAATCATCGTGGGCAAAATGTAATTAAATATTACATACTTTCTGTGAACTGAATATGGATGCTGATAATAGAAGACTTCCTCTTATTGTTAGGAGTGAAGTATCATATTCTCAGTTCAGTCATTATGTACATGTCTCAGGCATGTTTGTTATTTGATAGGGCGTTTTTAGTAATTTGAATGGAAATGGTGCATGTGTCTCAGGGAAGAAACGTAGTTATGACTTTGATGCTAGTAACAGCAATGACATGGTGAGAATGACACAGGGTAGGAAAGTTGTTAAATGTGTACAGGTAAGTGTCCTAGCAGTTTTGGCTATGAGAAGAGGGCAGGAAATAAGCTTGCCTGGAGGGCAGACGCAGCCATCTGTACAATGATCTTCACAAACTGTGGATCGTTCTGGGTTGCTGCATGTGTCGGAGCAGGGGGAGCCACACTCCTGGTATTGCATGTTGAAAGGGCATAATTTGGCTGAAAGTAGAAAGAGTATTATAATGTTGACCTTTCCTTTGAAATAGTGAGAACAAAATATTTGCAATTTAGGATGTTTTCTGTCAAGAGATTATGAGGAATCTTGATCCAAGTGTCAGCTGTATAATTTTAGACTTTCTGGAATATATCAAAATCCATTAGTAATGCAAAATCCTCTGAACTTCCATATTCCCAAAGTCTTGAGCATGCTCAGGTTAAAACTGATTTAACGATAATTACATACACCTTTAAATGGTTGAATTCTTCAGGAAAAAAAAAATGCATATTAAAAATCTGTTAGATATGGGTAGTAAGCACAGGTGAAAGACCCTTCCTGAGATACTTACGACACAATTCTGAGGTTCTCCAGTTCAGAGGCTGTCCACCTGCATGAGCGCACTGCCGGGAGTATTCAGCAAAAGTGTTGCACATGCAGAAGTCAGCCATAGAGCTGTCACAGTGGCATAGGTCTTGTATACAAGTTTCAATGTAATCCTGCACATTCACGAGTGCATTACAGCTTGTAAATGCGTTACTGGTTAATACTGCCTCACAGATAGAAGCCTAGGATGGAAAATAGAGAAGGTAAAGGAAGTGTTTAGAAAATATGAAACTATTTATTTAAGGAATGTAGCAGAACAAACAAACGGTCCATCTGGTCCAGACCTGTTGAACAGCCACTATAAGCAGATGTTTAGGGAAAAATATAACAATAGTGCAAGTACATATGGAACTCTTTTGATTAACTCCTGTATGTTCCTGTATCCTGAGTTGCTTTCAGCTCAGGTAACTTCCCAAGTGTTATACACTTTCTTTGTATTAAGACATCATCAGTGAATTTCTCTTTCATGAAAATACCCAGCCTTCTCTTAAAAAGTGAATGCAACTTTTTAGCATTCACTTTAGCACAGAATAAAGAATTAAATTCAGAAAAATTTTCATTCCAGATCTACAGTTGAGTCATATTCATGCTATATTTTTTTACCGTTCTAACATATTTTCTCCAAAGACATGGAGAATGTATTTTACACTGATAAAAACAAATATTGAGAAAGCAGTGCTTACGAATTCAGCTGAGCAGTTCACCAGAACAGCAGGAGGAATAGGATCAGCACACTGCTCTGTGGGGCCATCCATCTTCTGCATGTTTCCAAACTGTATGGGGGTCAGTTTTGTCTCTGTAAAAAGCAGTCAAAATATTAGAATAATATTTACTGGTTTACTGGCTTTTGCATGGAGATATTTTCTTTTGTGACTACCCACTATGACGTGAACAGTGATTACCAAATAATATCACTATAATATGAAAGGCAAAAGGAGATGAAGAAGGTATACAAGGACCTGGTTCCTAAGTCTTGAAAAGAGTAGAAAGATGCATGTGGCAGGTCTTAAAAGATTTAACAGTGCTGGAAACATCCTAATGTGAAAGCCCTGACTCTCTATATAACTGACATCACAGAAATACATAAAGATGTATTATCAGTTTTGCAGTTAGTATGACCCACAGCCTGTTACAGTATACTGATAGAAGAAAAACAAAGAACCAATACTTAATAATGCTTCTTATTACTTACTCTCTGACATAAATTCACTGCTGATTGGAATTCCATTGAAGTCTCCACAAAGTCCACAAGTCTGATTGGCATATTTCTTATCTAGTTCCACCTAAAAGAAATAAGGAAAGAGCTTAAGTTCATAGTAATGGCAGCCTTGGTGGCTAGTAACACAGTCCCCTTCAATACTGCTCATGCACTCAAAATCTGACATATGTACGCTGTGCAGGCTGTGTGTGTGATAACAAGGCAGGCACCATTGAAGGTCAGTGACCACCAAGGAAAACTTGGCCTTATTCTAGCCCTGGGGCTGTGAACATCAGTGTGTTGCCAGGTCTGGAATCTAAGGAGTACTTCACTGGGAGGTGGGGACATTATAGCTGGGTGTCTATTGGTCCTAAGCTGAGATTGCTGGGAAAAAAGGGGAATTGCAAGAAGGCTGGAAGACACAACAATACACTAAAAGTGACACAAATTCAAAAGTAACTAATGCCTGTCTGGCTGATTAAGACTGCAAAAACATAGATTATTTTCAAAATACAGGCTTTCTGCCATCTTTTGGATGCTTTCTTACCAGGAGGGCATCCTCTTCATTCCAAAGGAAGGTCATTCCCAACTTGGCAGAAACTTTCAGATAGTTGTTACTTCTCTCTATCAGGACTCCCATATGGCTGTAGGGCATCTGAACCCTGGGGAAAGATCACCATAAATCAGTGGCAGTGGGGACAGACTATCCATTGAATAGCCACACTGATATCCTTGCTCATTCTCTTTGAGAAACTTCAACAGGAATAGGTGAGGAAATTAGTCAGAGCAGTTACTAAAGACAGACAACACGAGTTTGTCACATTTTGGCTGTTTCCTATGCAATTGCTTCTCATTGTGCGAATGGATCAGCCCTGCTTTCTCTGCTCTTCGTTTTGGCTATCGCTGTTAATGGTGTTTTGCTAGGTAAAATGTTGGCATGTGTCTTTGGTTGTACTGTTAAAAAAAGTGCTGGGAGGTTCTGTTTTGCAGGCAGTTTGCTTCAGGATATCGCTATTGACTCCTTAAAGCCCTTGATAAAAAAGGGATAGACTCTTTAGGCTTCCTGTGACATGAATGCCATTCACAAAGCTGTACCCAAGATAACCTTTAGGCTAGCTCGCTGCACATAGCTGCTATAGTATACAACTCACCGTGGGATAGGTGCCCAAATATTTACTCAGCCTTTTGGACAGGTTTCACACCCAATGCCAAAGTCAGTACTACCATTGCTACATAGATAGAAAGTTTCCAGACTAACTCATTTTAAATGAACATAGGTACAAGTTGCAGTCATTGCTTAACAGCATACTGTTCAGTGTGAGGATAAAAGCCATCAAAAACTCCACTCAAGGATTCTTTTCTGGTAAAATTAATTGAAAATAGAAAATTAAAGGGTGTAAAAACCTAGCACTTTGACTCAACTCTATATATACATACACAATTGTAGCAGTGGGGCAGCATCTGGGTCATAGCTCATTTGAACAAAGTAGGCACAGGGATAATCTGCAGGAGTGACACTAAAATCACTGTCACACCCTCTTACTCTTTTTTGATACTTCAGGAAAGGACCTCAGCCCTCCAGATGCTTGGAAGCAATGTGAGATCAGGTGAGGGAAGGGGATGCTCTCTCAAAAAGCCCAGTGGGAGCAAGAGCAGGGATGGCAGTTTCAACTTATGAGCTTACGATTTGCCATCAAGCAGGACAGAGCCACGGGTCAATTCAATCACTGCTCCTTCCAGCTTCATGATGACGTGAGTGATCATGGTAGCGTTTTCTACCGTTGTACGCCTGATCTGGATGTTGAAGTCCTCATAGGGAGATTTGCAGTTGGATGCAAAGATGTAATTGCAGACTCCAGGGAAGTAAAAGATGTCCCCATCAAAGGTCTTGAAGTGGAAGTTACCCCATGTGCTGCACACACGGCCATTGTGAGAGGGGTTGCCAGCTGTGGATTCAATAAGAGGTAAGAATTCTCTGTAATTTGTTGTAGATAACCTGCCTTTTGTTGCATTTCCCCTTTTATTTCTTTCACTAGCCTCTGTCCCTCTGTCCAAAATACCCCTATTCTGCTTTCCTTCTTGTCAAGCTGTGTTTTTATTGATTTGTTTTTTATTTAGTTCAGTTATCTTTTGTGTTTAATCAGTTTTGCATAGGGATATAGGGCGTAAGATCAGAAGAGACCTCCTGGGTTGCTATATGCATTGCTTTGGTTCTGCTGACAGCCATTTTCTATAAATCCTTTCCTAAATGTATGAAGTTCTGAAGTTTCACCACAAAAGCAGGCTAAAGTGGTTTAAAACTGGCTGGTACTCCTACTAGGGAAGGCCACTCATAGCTGCAGCCTTTGAACAGCTGGAAGTCTTCTGCCAGCATCTTCCAAAACGTATTCCTGTCTCATGTATTCCTGGTTGTTCTGCCAGTATTACACTTCATCTTGAAGGGGTTCCATCTCCTTGCTCCTCCCCCACCCATTATAGAAATCACTTATCTTCTTTCAGTCTTCATTTGTTACAAGCAGACTCTCCTGTTTCCCTGACTATCCTCACAGTCCCTCTCTGCATCTCTTCCAGATTTACATTCACCTTGCTTGAACACGACTAGTCAGAATTATACCCTGTGCCCTAGATAAGGTGTCTCACTAGTGTTTTGAACACATTAATATTTCCCTCTCTTACTGGAAATATTGTGCATGACTTATCCCAGTATTTTAAAAATACATACATAAAATTATAATGTTTAAAGGTTTTTTTGTTTGTTTTTACAGCTACATCATAATTACATAATTACAAAATGCAAGCTTGAGTACTGGGTTCACATTTGAGTTATCCTTGTTACTTAATGAACTGACTGCTTTTCTTGCTCATTTCTTATTTTATGATGCTAAAGGATCTTAATATATTAATCTCTTCAGTCATTCCATGCTCTACCTGTGTGAGGAACAAGAATACAGATAACTGAGCCATCACATTTGTTTAACTTACCTTTTACTTTCAGAGTATTTCGAAGAGGTGGAATGATTGTCACTTCTTGGGATTTTGAAGCTGGTGGAAAATATAAGGGGGGTGGGGGAGAAAAAGAAATCAAATTTAATCTTATTTGAAGGTCTAAAAAATGAACAGAGATTGCCTAGTCTCTTTAGTGATTAGCATTTCCTACTGCTAGTTACACTCTCAGGGGCAGTTTCCACAAGGTGGGTTTACACAGTGTTTTGTGTTCTATCTTTCTATACATTTCACTAACAGCCAAATCCCAAATCCTGTGCTCTTTAGCTAGTGTACTTTCTTCCCTTAGTTGTTCAAGACCCCCATCTCATGCTGGCCCTGATCTTCTGAACTCAAAACAGCCATGTGATCCTTAGAGCACAGTGCTGTAATAGCAATGCAGAAAAAGCTGTCTAATGTCTGTGTCTGAACCTTTGCCTCTCAGTACACTTAAAGGCAGAAGGTTTCTGAAGAATATTAGAAGCTGCGGATGAGAAACAGGAGATGTTTTTTTTCCCTGAAGCTCATGTCTTTCTTTGTGCCGAGACATGCGCTATTGCACAACCTACTCTAAGCAGGTTATTTAAAGAGCAGTTTAAATTCTGTGAAGCTTTTATCATGTGCTTTTCATGCAAAGACTTCTATCAGTAGGATCCAGCCCTAAACTTTCCATGTCCAAATCCAATGTTTTGTCTCTGGATACAGCAATGAAAGGGATAGAATACTTAGAGAACCTGCAATGTGATTTTCTTAACATGAGAGCCTGAGGAATTGATGTAGTTTCTCCCTTGAAATGTTCAAAATAGCAGTATTTTATGACTTATAAGCTGTAGATTGTGCAGTATCAGCCACTGACTTCTGAATGTATCAGTACCTAAATATCACTAAGACAAATATGTGTTTCAGAAAAAGAATCTTATTTAGTTTTGATGTAAGGATTGTAAGCATACATATTACCTTTCTTGAAGATCTGTTCCAATAATTAAATGCACTCACTATTATAGAATTATTATGGTACACTTCCAGTTTGGGTTTATCAGTATTTTAATTGCCAGCTAATGAACTCATAAACTGCAGATAGCAGGGCAGGCTTAATGATTAATTGTTTCAGCTTCTCATCACTAATGTACCAGTAAGTGTTGTATCCTTCCACCCTTATTTTGCTCTATACAGTTATGGTGTTTGGTCTGTACAGTTACGTGTCTTGCATGATGTTGTAGTGCTTAATTATTCTAGTCTTTAAGGTAACAACAGTGTTTAATTCTCTCATGAGTGATGTAGTCATCTTGACAGAGCATATAAAAATGTATCTTTTATTACCTACTATCAAGTACCTTGGTGATATCTATGTATACACACACCTCTTCTGAAAATACACTTTTAGATAGAAGGTATGTAACTTTCATGAAGTTAAAGATTAGATAACTGTATCATATGAGTAAGCCAGATCCACTGGGCCAGGGCCCAGAGGAAGTTATCCAGTTTAGATCTGTCAGAGCTGTCAGAGATTGGCTTGGAATTGGATATATTATAGAGAGGATTTCTCTTCTTTATTTTCTTTTTTCTTTTTCAGGGTGTGTGGGGGAAGGGTAAGTATGATCGAGCTAGGAATAAGAAGATTCTAGTAATCTTATTATTTATCAATTTAATTTGGGACAAAATCTTATAAGTTAGAGCAGCATAAAAATACTTACGTTGTTGTCGCTGCAGGATGGATGGAGAAACGGATTTTGATTTTATTTGTTGTTCATCGTCCTGGGCTTGAACTGCATCAAGAAGAGTGGAGGAGGAAAATGTTAATGTCTAATTTTCCTGAGTTCCCTCATAATTTCTCAATTATATTTGTTAAACATGCAACAGTCATTATATCAAAAATCAGCAAAGCTCCGTTCACGTACAGCAGGTCAGATCTGCATCAGGACCTGTGCTACATGCAGCCATCACGGCTGTACACCAGTCCTTCAGCTTTCTTGTTTGCTTGTTTTGCTAATAATTTACTGCAGGGAAGCCATCAAAAATATGGCACATCTGTGATAATTTGAGCAGACCCTTATTCTGTTATTGTCACAGTATGCCTGGATGCCCTTATAAGCATTTCAGATATAGAACTCAGTTTTCTTAGCTTTTATGATTACCATGTGCTTTAAGCATCAGTAAACCCCTTTGTCTAGCCAGACAGCTTTAAAAATAGGTCCCTTTGTTACAGGAAGAATTAATTTTGAGTTAGAGGGCTGATATTTGTCCTCTCCTATTGAAAGCCACAGTTACTCCGTATTTCAGTTTCAAGCACTTTTTGTAATAAGCAGCAGAAGGAAAATAAATTCACAAGCCACATAGAAAGATATAGGTCATTCCAACAGATAGATTTGTGACCATTGATTTTGCCCCAAAGCAAACCTTTTGGTTTCCACTGAAGAAACCATTTTTCTTCCTATTCCACTGCAGCATCAGAATAGGAATATACACAAAATCTGTAGGAGCTAGAGGGGCTTTTACTGCATCGCTTAGTGAGAATTCATCAGAGGGCAGGTTGCAGGGGAGGGGATGCTGGCTGGAGAAAACCGAAAAGACAGGCTCGCCCTCTGCTGCACCCCACAACAAGGGCAGTCCATGGGCAGCACCACTAGAGAGGCTAACGCTGAAATCAGAGCTGCAGGGATCTCGGTATGTCCCTTCGTTTTTGCACCAGCTGAGGGTCTTCAGTTATTTTATTGAGGGTCTTCAGTTATACGTTGGACCCATTTTTAAGCTATGAACCCTTCAGTGCTTCTCGGCTCCTCTGCTGCCTAGTCTTAGGGAGGGTTTTGCTTCTCCCTCCGTGTACCGTATGGCTTCAACTCTCTGCCACATGCATTGCAGATTCCTGTTTCCATTGCACAGTGTGGGAATCATAGAATCATAAAATGGTTTGGGTTGGAAGGGACCTGAAGATCATCTAGTTCCAACCCCCCTGCCATGGGCAGGGACACCTTTCACTAGACCAGGTTGCTCAAAGCCTCATCCAGCCTGGCCTTAAAGGCAGTCTTTTGATGGGCTATTCTTTGACACTACGACTTTTTAACATAAGTTAGTGTGGAATTACCTGGAAATAGGAAAAAGTAAACATAATACAATAATCCTATTTTCCGAGATCAAAATGCACTAAGAACTAAAATTGTTGTTACCTTAAACTTTAAGAGAAATTAACACGTGGAGTATATGTAAAATATATTTCCACTCATCTGTGAGTATTAAGTGCCCTCTCAGAATATTTAAGGCAACTCCATTTGTTTTCACTCCTCCACAAAACAACTCTGTGCTCTAAGATATTATGCAACCTCATGCGCAAGAACAGATGAGCTTTTAAAATCTGTTGTCCAATGTTTTTTCAGCAAAATCCCTCCTTTTTTTCAATACTCTATCATCAGCTGATAAAGCAAACAAATTATTTAATAATGTATACCGACAGTCTCCATAGATCTTTTCCTTCCTAAAGTAATTTTTGCATCTTTTGGTTTGTTCATTTATAAATGTTGTTTGACCTTGAAGTAAACACCAAAAGCTAAATGCAAATCTTCAGGCATTTTTGTAAAAATGAGAGTGAGTTCCACTGAATTCAGTGGAGTTGTTCCAGATTTCAACTGGAGAAAATAGGATGAGAGCATGGACTACAATATAAATTTTCAAAACAGTTAATTTCCTCTTCTTAGGAAGGAAAGTATTTATAACAGAAAATAAGATCTTGTGTAAAGGTAACAGGTTCATTAGCTTCACAAAGCCAAGAAGAAAACTTTTCAAACTCCGAGGCAAGTTATAAATTCTTTAAAACAGTAAAAATGCCAAGCAAGGGAATCTTCCTACCTTTGATCTGTATGAAGGCAAGTATTACTATTGATATCCATAGTGGTATTCGCGTCCCACCACCTTTGCCCATCTTCTGGAAGTCCGGTAGAAACTACCGAACAACCTGCCTCTGAGGAAATACCTGGCTGCTCTTGAGTCTTATATAGTGAGAGAGTAGGTTTTGGCTCAGTTCCCAGATTGTTTCACAAGGTTCTTAAAAGGTGGGGCTTCAGACATTTTAGTTTTCCTTTGCAGGTGCACAGGTAAATAGAGGATGCTCTGACTTTCCCTAAGGTATTTACACTCTAGGAGGAGTCTTCTTTCCACAGGTCTTTTTGATGAAATGTCAAGAACTGAGCAGGAAGAATTTTTGCTCAGGCTTAGTCTTCCCTAATTTTTATATATTATGGGATAAATTAAATTAAAGGGACTTCTGAGTGACTTTTGAGCAGGAGCTTGGAATTACTTCCCTTTTTTAAAAATTTTCCTCCTTATAGTAAATGATGACAACATAACTTCTCAAAAAGCCAAGGATATTCTGTCTGACACTTTTTTTTTTTTTTAACGGATGTTGCACCTGTCTATATAACTACTTTGCCTGTGAAAATGGAGATATCAAATGCCCTCTATGGTCAGCATTTGTCCACAGACCAGGTACAACACAGGACTATGCAGTCCTTCAACATTGGAGAGTCAGTATAATGGGCTTTTCCTTGAGGGATTTTTCTTCTCATGTGGGCAGTTTTAATGATATTCAACTGTTTCCCTTCTGAGTACACATGATTTCACCATAACAAATCAGGCTGATTCTATCTACAATTAAAAAAAACTATAAGTTTTCTTGGTGGTTGCTGTTCCTAGAGACACAAAAAGACTGATTTACAAAAATGTCCTTTGGAATGTCCCTTGTCTAGTAACAATGAGAGAATAAACAATACTTTGTGAATATGTGAATATATTTATTTACAGCTATATTAGTTCGAATTAACCTTTTATAATGTTTTACCCCGGGATGTAGAGAAACAGTCTTTCAGGAGGAGGAGTGGTCCCATAATCCCACATTGAATCAAACAGTTCCTGCAAAGAAGGTGGTACTGGGATGATCTCCATATTCTCTGGCAAGAGGACAAGATGTAATTAGGTTTAAAACTGGGAATGAGGTTTAGGTTAGACAGTGGGGAGAAAATTTCTTTTTTGCAAGGATGGTGAAGTACTCGTATAGACCGGCCAAGAAGACTGTTGAATTTCCATCAGTGGTGGGTTTTAGGAACAGGTTAGAAAAACACCTACCTGAGAATGGTGTAAGCGCTGTTGACAGTTCCCTGGGGCATATTTTTTCTGTTGAAGCAGTTCTGTTTGAGGAAGTAACTTCAGCATTGAGAGAGAAATAAAAGGCATGTAACTAAATAACATTGGAAGTGTTGAGGAAAAGAATTGGTTGATTTTAGTCATGTGTTGTACCTCTGGCAACTTCACTGATGTGTAAGTCTGTAAAATTTACCTTAGTATTATTTAAAGGAAGAAGATGACTACAAGATACTTGCATATGCAGAAATACACGCAGTGAAAATTTAAGGGAAAAGTTATTGCCGCTAACAGTTATTATCAAAGTTCTGGGATGAAGATGTAATAAAGAAAAGTTTTAATAGATGTAACTGGTGTGTAATTAAAGTAATTATAAAATAGCATTGCAAACTCATCTGGGTAACACATATAAGCTTATTAAATGATTCTGTTGCTGAGAAGAAAAATATGCTTTATGAATCATTACATTGCTTACGACTGAAACATCAATTCATATCAACTGTTGCTATGCTGTGGTTTCATCTACACAGGTTAACATTTCCTGCATGTTCAGGGAAGTACTACGACATCTCAGAGACCCCAGTTTGGTCACTACTGATGATTCTCTCTATGGCCATCACAAATTAGATGGGTTTACAGTTAAATTTAACCCCTTTGACTGATCTTCAAGACACCACCAGAAGTGGTTTCCTATATCTGCATTTTCAACTGAAAGTCTCAAATCTCTTTTATACATCATGGATCACATTATCCTTACTTATCCTAAGTGGTTACATCATTGATTAATCCTCTTGCTATGTTAATTTCCAGTATCTTGCACTGATTCTTTTCAGAAATTATTATAAAATGTGTCAAAATATGTAAGACTTTCAAAAGTATTTTCCAAATATTTGTGATAATTTGGTAGTATTACTAATTATCCAAAGAAATAATTCCTCTTCAAATTGCATTTCACCTCCATTCACTCAATAGTGATATGGTGACATAGGAGAGTATCTCTTTAATATTGGTTTAGAGTAACATGTCCAGATTTGTGTAACTGTTTATGATCAAATTATCATACATTTGACTGAATAAGCATAAGTATTAATATGTTAGAAAAAATTATGGATGTACATATTTTAAATTTCTTTAATAGAAAATATAAAAGATTCTGACATTGCATTTGATCTGGAAAAACCTGATATTTCTTTCTGTAGCTTCTATTTCTTTTCCATAGGACTGTATTCCTACTCCCTCTGTCTGTAATATTAAATTGAATGAAACATTCTAGTGAAAGAGTTTTAGCATTTTCAGATCCATTCTTTTTAATCCTACATGATAAAATGCTCCGTGGTGATGATGTTATTCATGATTTCTGAATCTCATTCTTCATAAGAAATAATTAGACCATCATACCTTATTTTCATACATTCTCTCTTCAGAATGCAAATCTAATGTTACAGCAAATTTTGGTAACTTTTGGGTCCAGTAATGATTGAAATTGGTGTTTCTATTTATATTTCTAAGACATAGAATGATGGACACATGGACACATGCTGAGGCTGTATTGGAGCAGCTTCATACTTCAGTATAACACCTAAAGCTATATTGGAGTAACTTCATTTTGAGGGAAGGACAAAACCATTTGTAATTTATAGAAACTATGGCACTTTCTCCGTGCCAGTGCTAAAATGCAAGATAACAAGGATCTGTCTGCTGGGTGTCTCTCTGACTGGTCATTTGCCCATGTCTGAAGCTGAGTTTAGTCTCCAGAATTCATTCTGGGACATCAGGCTTTGCATTCAGCTGAAGTACTGTTCTGATTGTCTCTAATTTTTGATCCATGCAATTTCAAACCCGCAGGTTTTTTCTGAAATCTTCTGTGGAAAGTGAGGTAACTGGTCAGTTTCTAGTCAAAAGTTGTTCATTAACATTATAGGTGTTCTTTTAATTATGTTAAGATGAACTACATTTCAAAGAGGCACAGTAGGGATTTTATAGTATGATATGATACTGTCTGTCTAAAGGAAAGCTATAGTTAAAGACTAAAATAAGGATACCACTCTTCTTATGTCTTTTACTAGATCTTAGTCAAACATGGTGCCATTGTTCCATTCCTTCACTTCCAAATGCTTAGGTAAAACTCATTGATTGAAAATGTAATCACATTAATAGCTGTGATTTGAAATTGTGTTTCATTAACATGAGTAGTTCTCCTGCTGTCTTTTAATGTGTACATTGTAGAGGACCAAGTACACTTGAAAATGTAATCACATTAATAGTTGTGATTTGAAACCGTGTTTCATTAACATAAGTAGTTCTCCTGCTGTCTTTTAAGGTGTACATTGTAGAGGACCAAGTACATAATGCTTTGATCTCCACTGCAGCCTCTATGCTTTACTGTGAAACAGTTAATGTGTAATATGATTAATATCGATTTCTGGTTTTATTTCTATTATTGGTTCATTTCAAAGGTTACAGTGTCATTTAGAAGAACCTAAGCAAAGCATAATAAGTTAAATCAAGCATTGGAAGCTGTCTAGGTGTAATATAAGAGGCTCGTTTACATTTGACTCGGAAGTAAAATATATTGAATATAATATCTTTCATTTTATCTAACTGTTTTATTTTGGGAAGAAATTCAGTCACAGAACATTGTATAGTTCTGCATTAAGACATTCTACCTACGCAAAATTAGTAGAGCAATCTAATTCTATAAGTATTGCATGTCAAACATAGCCATGCTCTTATATTAACCAAGTTCCTTTCCTGGGACAGATCTGAAATGTCATGACTGTTGTTGACTGGGTCAAGTGGACAATAGTATTAGTATTAGCACAATAATGTGAGATTACCACAAGTTCCCAGAGTAACCCTGCATGGGTATGCAGTGTTTTCCCTGTAATAAAACATTCAGAGGTTGAACAGCATTGTTTTAGCCCATGCCTGCCTTCACACCTTTTCCACAACTCCAGTGCCAAATTTCAGGTTGTCATTCCCAGGAGTTTTGCATACAGAATAACCCTTCTCATGACTGCCTGCTTCTGCCATCTGTGTCATTACTGATTCTTTGCATCAGATCTACCTGCAATCAATGCTGCTCTACATTCTTCTCTTTTTCTTCTTCCTCCAGTGTCCTTTATCTTATTGACATACCCAGTTGAAGACAACTTGGGATCTGGATTTTTTGTGGGTTTGGTTTGTGTTTTTTTGGTGTGTGTTGTTGTTGGGGTGGGTTGGTTTTTTTTTTCCCCCCAGAGCATTATATATAATTATAATATGTTCAGAGCATGGCTCCCATTGGTTTCAGCAGTAATTTAATTCTCAGCACTTCTGCACATTCAGTCTCAGTGTTTGAAGCTGATTGTCCAGAAAATGAAGAATGCACAGTTAAAAACACAATTATAATTTGATATGTATCTTTTAACTGTCATCACAAATAGACTTTGTGCCACTCAAGCACCTTGATGATACTGTCCTTGCTCTTTTCAGCATTTCCCTCATTCAGTCACTTCAAATTTAAGCTCTGAAACAAATGAAAGCAGGAAATCTTACAGACAATTCTACTGGGAAGATCCCTGCAATGCTCTGAGTAAAAGAAGGTACCACAGAAAAAATAACATGGATCCTGTACCATGATGAATATGAACATATGGGCCAGAGTAAGGTTTGCATGTTGTCTGAACACATCCAGGATATCTCTGTGTATAAAGGAGATAAACACTTAAGCCTCTTTACAGCTTGTAAACACAGACACCACAACTGCGCGTACTAATATTTGCAATTGGTATTATAGACGAAAAAAGCTGATGTACACACACATACTTGAGGGCATATTTACATTGTGCAGTGGTGCATGTTGAAGAGATCCCTCTGCCAACAACAGCCAAGGTAAAATTTATAATAGGAAGTAGTGTGACTACATTGATAAGGAATTGCGGCTAAGAGAATTTGCCTTTCTCTGAGGCAGTGACACTGCAACACTGTGTTTAAGATCTGAGCTGATATCTCTACCCAGGGCTATACTGTGCCATGTGGTCATAGCATTACTGCCCAAAGCCAGCTGAAAGCTGGACTCTGTTACGTAGTGTGATAGTGCCTCAAAATCAGTCTTCAGAAACAATTGGTAACCGTGTGCGAGGTCAGAGAAATAAATGGTACAACTAGTAAAAAGGTGGGTGAAATAGAGTGCTGAGCTGAGCAGGTTTAGATATTAAACACTCAAAGGGACTTATTAGTGATGCACAACCTCAAAAAATTCTACATAATAGAATACTCTGGTGAACATCACTGCTGAATCACACTCAGAAATGTTATAATAATGTGAACAACAGACTGTGTAAGAAGTGGAGATATATATACTATTACTGCTAGAGAGTTTTGTCACACGTCCTCTTATTAGTTGAAGTTGTACAGTTCTTCCTTCACTGGATTTTTGCAAATATATACTTAGTTTAAATAAGCAGACTTTCTTTATCCAAGAAGTGTATACAAGATATAATCAAATGCATGTAAACAAAGACAAACACGGAGAAGGAGACAAAATCCTTTAGTCCATATATGATTCAAGACTCTGGAAAATTAACTAAATTTGTATCTGTGGTATAAAGGTTAGCAGAGAGCTCTTTAGTATTTCAATCCAAATTTTGCCATTCATTTCAATAATTATGTTATGTCATCCTTCTTGAGGGACAATATAATGCATTGGGGTATATGTGTGTGTGTGTGTGTTGAATCTCTATTGTAAAATAACTTTGGAATGTTGCTTTTCTATGTTTAGCATCTGGATTGCACGCTTAGATAATAGTACAGCAGAGAGACTTAAAGTAATGGAAGATGTTGGACTAAACACAAGGAGGTTCAAAATGGCCACAGATTAATTTCATGTGGAAATTTGGATGAGGTTTGTAAGTGTCAGAGGATCGCCATCAGTTCTGCAAGACCGTATTGCAGTAGCAAGGATCAGGACTGTAAGTACTTTGAAGACTTCACTCATGTGGTTGATATGATGCTTTATATTAACATTGTCTTCATCCATTGTTCTTTTCAGTTTAATAAATTTTGTGCAAAACTTCTATTTATCTTTATAAAGTATTATTAAGTTTGTAAGACTGAGACACTGGTAGGTATTGGTGCTAAGAATATGAATGTAGTTTCATGAAATAGTTTTAAACTACAAGTGAAATATTATGTTTCTTAGAGGGCTCTTGCTTTTTTTTTAGACAGAGCTTACATAATAGGTATGTCTTCAGTCATTTGTTCAGCTATCTTTAACTGCATTCTAAAACATTGGTTTTGTGTTATTCAAACCTTACTCTATATACAGATTAATCAATTGTCTCAGTTCCTTTTCTGTGGTGCCCATCACTGGAGTACCTGAGCAATTCTTCAATACTGATGTATTGCTTTTGAAAGTACGTTTGGAAGTATTTGGGGTTTATTATCTTTGGTTTACATATCGCTGGATGAGGCATAGAAAAGTTATGGGTAACCAGGAATTTTGGGTGAACAATAACACTCCTAGAATTGACTTTTCGAAGTACTGAGCTTTATTTTGGTAGTGTGCATGTTTATAGCGTAGACTTCAAGTAGAACTGTGAAATTCTCACAGTTCTGCAGCTGATACTGAAGTGTCCAGCATGGCATTTAGAAGAAAAGTAACTGTGAAAATTGCAGTTTAAGCAGATGTGTGCAGCATCAATGAAGAAATATTCAAATTGAGGGAGAAACTGAATCCATTTCAACGGAGTGACATCTTCGTGCTACATTCACACCACAACAGCCAAATTTGTCAGGCAATAGAGAGAGAATTGTAGACAACATCACACTCACAACATGCTCTTATTCAACCTTAAATCCGGGTTCACCCTGCCTACAGCAGGTGCTTGATGTGCACTCCGTGAAATAGAAACCCAGTGGAGAACAGCAGGACCCAGTCATATACTCAGAGATTGTGTAATACTGCATACGCACAAAGATGTCACGTTATGACTTCAGATAGCCTGTACTCATTACTCATTTAAGTAATCCTTCCTCATTGAGTCTGAGCGGGTAGAGGAGAACTTCTCATGAGAAATTCTCATGTCTCTAGGCTCTATGTTCTAAGATATCACAGACTGTGGGTTTTAGATATATTCTCTAAATATGCATCATGGAGGTGACTAATTCATCTGCATGGTTTGCTAAGCTGAGCTGTCAGCCCCCTTATCATTTTGGAATGTCAAAGAATGATATAAAACAAGAATGCTGTCCAACTTGAGCAGCTAGATTTGTACTGTATTGAACATTCAATGCGTCAGTGTATGAATTGTCTGTTGACGTTTTTTATAGTCAGTTTTCAACTTTAGTGATTTGAAACCTATGAAAATCCTTATCTGCTTTGATCCGTTGCTGCAAGTGACTGGAAGCTGCTGTTGCATGTTCATGTTTTGTACTTAAGAACTGTGTTCTCTGAAATTTTTCCCTTGACCTGAAATGACTGCAAGAGTTATGGATGAGCAGAAGATGATTCTGCTCCTTTCCATTGTCATAACCAGGCAAGCTTTCTCAGTAGCAGTTTGACTGTCAAACAGTCTTCAGTAGGAGTATGGTGTTGTCAGCTGGTAGTGATTGCTGTAGCCATTGTCTAATTTTGACAGTGTACATCTGCTAACTTTGCAGCTCCTCTGAGTGCTAACAATATTTACGACTAAACAGAGAAAATCCCACATAGACTTCTGATCTGAAGAAGATTTTGGTGAGCTGCTGACTAGGAAAGGAAGACTAAATTATAAAGTGTTTATAGTCAACCTAAAAATCAAAATAATGATATTCGTAGATTCCCTGAACAGTGTCATATTCACATGGTTTTCGTAATAAAAGTAGTTTTCAAGTGTTTAATTCTTAAGGATAAATTTGCCTTTTCATTTTCTTCTCTAGGTTTTCAAACACTTGTTCTTCTGTATCTCATCTGTCTCTTTGATACAGTGACCACTGTGGTAAGGTGGGATATGTGGAACTTCTTTTTGTCAAATTTTATCTTCCTGATATTTTTGTCCTATACTATGTTTTTTTAAGACTTATTCCATGTGTCGTTAGTTTTGATACATGTTTGTGGGCTGAAGCCATTATACAGATACAGAGTAGGAGAGCTATAATTCCTTTTGTGTAACACAAGATGCCTTTAACTCTTGTTTATATTGCCCCACAATGAGCTTTTTTTCCTTCTTTTCATAATATGTTATGTGATAGAACAAGAGTAGTTTGTGCTAGAATGTATTTGACTTATTGGATGCAATATATTTTTTGTGTATGTTTCAATTTTGTGACTGAAATAATGGTAGATCCTGCTTATTGGTGAAAGCACTAAACCTTGTTGTTGGGTAAGTTCAAGCAATTTTGTGGAGACCAAGCCTTTGACTGTTCACTGAAATTGAGCTCTACATTGTTATTGAGGCTTTGAGCAACCTGGTCTAGTGGAAGGTGTCCCTGCCCATGGCAGGGGTGTTGGAACAAGGTGATCTTTAAGGTCCCCTCCAACCCAAAAAATTCTATGATTGTTATCCATTTCCCTCTTAACAGAGTAGAAATGTTGGTACGGTTTCTGGAAAGCGTTTTGGGCACTACAGTTACTAAATGCTGTATTAGAGCAAATAAGATGCATCAAATGCAGATCTGAACTGACAATGTTACAATCTCCATGCAGTGGATGCCGAAGAGATCTGAAGAAAGTTTGTCCATTGTAGAATTAATTACACGATCCTATAAATGGTTGCAAAACGTATTTTTGTAAAAGGCTGACTTTTTTGGAAATTGAAAGTGAAGTAGGGTTTCTTATTTATATTTATCTCAGATTAATATTGACACAAAGGGTTGTCTTCTGTTATTAAGCTTATCAATGTAATAACATTTTTGATAGAGAAAATACTGTCATGAAACAAGGAAACATTTTTTTCTCTTCTTTACAAGAAAGAAGAAATAAATTAGTCTACTACAATCCTTAGAAATAGAAAAAATTGACATATATTTCACAGCACACAGGGAGCTCTTAAGCTTTCTGAAACAAGCACAATCTAGAAGGCTATCCATCTCCATTTTCTGTTTCTGTCCAACAAGAAGAGAAACAGGAAAAGTAAGTTTGCTTTTATGGTGTGGATCCTGCAGTTTTGGAACTCCTTTGTATGCTCATTTGTTCTCTCTGAATCATTCTTGCAAACAGGTGGGGAGCGCTTTCTTTTCTTACAGATTTTGGATTGAATTCAAGACTCCAGGAAACAGCATAAATTTTTATGCTGGCGTACGTTTAAAGTAGTTCATCCTAACTTAGTTGAGCAGCACAGAAGGAA
Organism: Eurypyga helias; assembly: GCF_000690775.1. Lineage (NCBI taxonomy): Eukaryota > Metazoa > Chordata > Aves > Eurypygiformes > Eurypygidae > Eurypyga > Eurypyga helias. Next base: position 34,374 of record NW_010246857.1, read on the forward strand.
ACCTGCATGATTTCCATGTTCTTTCAATGATATTCCAAACAACTTCTAGTACATTTCAAGACTCAAAGATTTAAAACCATCAGAGATAATTTTGATCCATTTTATTTAACCAGACTTGCTCTAAAACCCAGATTACAATCTAATACACATTTTATCTTGTGCGTTTTTCATGTAACTTATCAATTTACATTTGATTTAGGGCAAATCACTTAAGCAAACATCTCCTCTTGGCTCAGAAATTCCCAGTGACAGAGAATTGTCTGTATGTGTTGATGAATTGGTCTAGTTATTATATTCTCAGCATTGTTAAATGACAGTCTTAATCTTCTGAGGGAAAACATGAGGGAAGGAAGCATGCATATATCAGCAGCTGAAGCACTGCCCAGCTGAGCACTAAGTCAGTTTGCTCTAAGATTGATGTTAAAATTTGGCTAAAATTGGTTTGACTGCCTTGTTTTTCATGGAGAATTTCAGCTCCCAGGAACTAAGTTCATTTTTTTCCCATGCCAAGTGAAGGTGGATCAGACCAAGACAAAATACTGCCTGTAGGTAAAAAAAAAAGCAAGGGAAGGCATTCTGTGTGTTAGGAATAATCATGGGTTGCATGTAACTAGTGTTTTGACTACATTAGGGCCTGCACAATGGGCACTTCAGCATACTCTTTTAGGCTTTGTGGTGTATTTCGACTTTGCTCTAACTGCTGCATATCAAAAAGCTTAAATGATTTTGTATTTGTCTTACAATTGGTATAACACTTAGTAATTACTGAGCTATTTATGGACGTTATAGTTGAAGCTCCATCAAGCCAGACCCCTGTTTGAACCAGCTTGACATGGCTCACATGAATTCACTGTATTTACGCTGATTAAGCTATCTGAGGAAATACAAGATGTTTTCTTACTGCAATCACTTTCCCCTTTAGTGGTTCCAAGCTGAACTTAAAAGTATTGCTTAGAATCCATAATGCAAATTTTTTACATTTTGTCTCATGCAATGTTATAATAGCCTAGATTGTTAGGTAGTAGAAATGGGTTTCATTGTGTCTGACCTCTAAAATCTTCTGATAATTCAATTAAACTTTGTCCACAGAAGGATTTCTTTGCAGATATTCACAAAAGTTACTGTTCTGTTCTCAAGCCAAAGGCAAAACCTTTGCTCAGCTTGGCCTCAAGTGTACGAGAAGTCATTATCTCTGTGTTGTGCAATCCATTAAATGCAGTAGTCCTGGGAGATGATCCACCTTGATAAGCACTCTACTTTGACAATCTACTTTTCCACTGGAGAACCTAGGGGGAAATTCCGTGGGTTTGGAATATTAGTCTTCTAAACTGCAAAAGGTAGGGGTTTTTTTTTGGTGTGGTAAGTAAAAATAGATATGCACTATTGGCTTCTAGCTTAGAAGATTAAAAATCAGAGACATTGAAAGGATGGTGATTTGTGCTGGTTCCCACCTTGGTAAATAAAGGGATAGAGTAGGAACACTTGAGAAACCTGATCAGAGCCAGAATTGTAAATGAATAGGTAAATAAATGGGCCTAAGGACACTTTCCATGTATAAAGAGCAATGACTGTTTTACACTGTACAGTTCCAACATGTAAGATTAGCCAGGACAAATCCCATTAAAATCTTAAATACACAACAAGCCTAGCCACTGTCTAGGGCAGTGTATAACAAAGCTCAGTATTTAATAACAGGATGGCAGGTTAAGTGCTAAGAAAGGGTGGAGGCCAGAGCTAGGGCATTGATGATGATTTTCGGTGTGCTAGTCCAATCACTCTTCCCTTTGCCAGTCCCTGAAAACAAGGCGCTTAAAACTCAGATCCACATTTCACAGTGTGAAAACAGTATTTATTGAAATACTGGAAGTCTGAAACAATGCTTTTGTTGGCAGCATTCTTGATGTGCACCTATTCAAAAGAGGGAAGAAATGGTGTAATACACAGAATTGGTGTAAAAGCTTCAGATAAAGATCTCCTCAGCATTGCTTTTTCTCTTCATTCTAATAACCACAAAGAATAAAACCACACTTATGGGAGTTCTGTTGCAGAATGTACCCCAGCAGGCATGCAGAGAATTTTCTTGTGTCCCTCTCATGGGAATTTTGGGAGATAAAAGAGGAAAAGTGGAAGGAATGATAGTTTTTAGTAGTATCTCGTAGAATGGTAAAGTTGTGTCTTAAGCTCTGGCCACAGTCACTGAAGAGATTTGCTTACAGCACACCATTTCTGGAAGGTACTGCAAGTCTGGTTAAGGTATGCTAAAAGAGCACTCTATGGAAATGCAATTTCAGGGGCTGAGCTGAACTGAAGGCATTATGAACAGATTTCTTCCTTCATGTGTCACTACCGTTACCAAAGTAACATCTTTGAGCTTAAAGACAAGGTTTACCCTTACAATTAATGAAGTATTTAGGGAGTTATGCAGCTATCCAGGTTACTGGCAATTGTTCCTCATGTCCCCAACACTTTGGGTCTTATTAGTATGTCCTTGAATGCTTTATGTGAGAATAGCAGTAAGTCTGATGATGATTCCTGATGCTCTACTGTTGCTAGCAGGAAATGTAAGAACCACTGGTAGTTACAGACTGAAGTCTGATTTGAGAATTTCTCTAATAAGGATAAATTCCTAGCAGCTTGCATAGGTAAGATTGTGCAGCAGTGGTCTGGAAGCATTAGAGTTTCAGTCTTACTGAATGGTAAACAGAGAATAACTGAATGGAATATGATGCTATTTTACTAACATGGTAACTGGAAATTATAACAAATTTTTATGCCAATTATTTTTTCCAGAGTACTTGTTGCCTATCCAAGATTGTTATCATGAACAAATGCTGCTATCTGAATGATGAATGAAACACTGGATTAGAACTATGTCCAGAGCATGTACAAATTTACATGTTCATACAAAGAACTAGAATGATTTGTGAATATATGAATAGTTTGCTATATTAGATTAATATACTAACAATTTATAGAATTCTTGTCTTAGCAATTTACCATTCTGTTAGTTATTAGTGCAAAATCTGTGCTGTTTGAATATGTCAGTATTTTCTGTTGGAGTGAAGAGCAGATTCATATCATGCCAGTACTTTTAAGCAAAATATCTAGCAAGTACACAGCCATTAGGAATGCAACAAATTGCCAAAAAGTTGTTCCCTCTGGTGCCAAAACCCTATATTAACAACTTTGAGCCAAGCATCTGTGAAAACAAAGAGTAACCTGTTCAAACTATTACCTAGGAGAACAAGAACAATAGCAAAGAATACTATTTGTTGTTTGGATTCTGCCCAGAAATGTATATTTAATACTGAGCTGTGCTGTGCAGACAGGTATCTAAAAGGAAAATTCTGATGTTCAGTACTAACCAAGTACAGAACTTACACTTCATTTTAGCCCAGATAAATACCAGGCTTTCTCTTGATAGTAGCCATACAGGTTCCAGATCTGGGATTTGTATTCAGCCAAAATTTCACGTCAGGCATTACAATGTTAAATGTCTTTGTTTCTGCAATGACTGCAAAAGTCAAAATTGCAATTTGACCTCAAGGGGTCTGCTGGTCAATCTAATGTAAATAGAAGAATCATTCATTCCTGGTGAGTATCATGAGCAATAAGGGGTTTATATATAACGAGTTGAATACCACACTCAGTCAGTATATAGACTAAGCATGACAGCACGGCTTCTGGGGGTGTCAGGCAGCATCTTTTACACAATGGAAGAGACAACTGTTACTCTATCTGTCACATTCCTTGGGAATGACCCTGAACATCAGCACATACTTCGTTTTTGACTGACAAAACTGGGATCAACACACCTGAAAGAGCATGTTCTGGTTGATAGCTGTGGTGCAGCAACAGCGGGAGATTGATTCCTTGGAAATCTCTCTTGACGCTGCACATGCCACAGGTTCTTTATTGCCACAAGGTCTGGCAGCCAAAGAACAGAACAATAGACAGCAAAATGGGCTGTGGATGACATGCAGGTAATAGTGTATGGTGAAATGGTCCTAGTTAACAACAAGTGCAAAGTCTAGAAAGTGTGGAAGCAGGGTACAGTGCAACTGTTTTGTGGAATATGCACAGAGGATAACTCTCTGAGTAAATATTAGCAAAGAATTACTGCAGATATTTATCCAGGTCCAATGAAAGTGAATGTGTGTGAAACTGGCTGATCAGTTCAGCCACTACACACCTGTTCTCTTGGAAGCTTTCCTTCAATTGGAAGGAGCAAGAGCAAGACAGAAATGCCAAAACATGCTGCCACAGCCCATTCTGCCAGGCTCATGGCATTGCATAAGACACTCATAAAAGGAGAAACTCGTGAAACTGCATGCAAAATGAAAATACCCTGCAGGAAAAATGTCTGCCCCCTCCGAACATTTACCTCCAAGATATTACAGTTAAGGCTGGGACTCAGTCAAGGAGAGAAATGAGTTGCATTTTAAACCACTTTACCCTCCAGTTGTTTGTGTTCAGCCAGTCACCCACAGTTAATGTTTCTCTTTTTTATTTTCTCTCTCTGTTATGACAGACCTGAGCTAGACAAGACATGTACTGTTTGTAGAAACAGCTCTTCAGTGAATGAGGATGTCCATGGGGACCTCCTTCAAGATGTATTCACTGTATCATGGTGCTGATGAAAGAGGCTCTCAACCAGTGCTCACAGTGACGGCCACTCTTTATTGCTGCTTCAACAGCCAAGCCACCAAAGAGCGATGTTCAGAGCGGAGAATAGCCTTGATAATGACCTTTTTTAAGTTTTGGGTGTTTTTTTTGGTTGCAGTAATGGTTTTTAAAGCAGATGTGACATTGCTACACAGGTCACCAGTCCCCAACAAGTTTGCTGTGCCAACAAGAAAAATGAGATTTGTAGCAGAGAACAATCTCACCATAAACACTTTGGATCTCAGTGCCAGCTGGGAGCTTGACTTCAGGATTCCAGACTTTTTCACTGTGGTTTGTGGTGGTCGAGGAACAGGAAGAATGCTGGATTGAGGGGAAGATAGCCATGAGGTGAGAGGGAGGAAGGAGGCAGTGACTGGGTTAGAAGGAGTAAGAACAAAGAAAAGAACGTAGCGGCAATGAAAAAGGCTGGAAACCATCTGCTTTTATACTGGGGTGGGAAAGTTGAATTGATTTAAGCAAGATAACAGAAAAGATGCTAGAGTTTTTTTACAGGTAGTGGGATTCATTGATATATCTTTAAACATTCAGTTAGGATGTCAGATTAATAAAAGGATTTAAAAGCTACACTGAAAACAAAATGTCTGGCTTTCCATGTAAGGTTGTTTGAAGAGATGTTAACATGTGTTTTACTAGCATGATGCTTTTGATTTTTGGCAAGGAGGTGAAAATGTTTTGGAGAAGTTCTGAATTGCTGGAATTGCTGAAAAGTTCTTGGATCTTGCTGGGTGGCAATCAAACAGCGACTGGAACAGAACTGAGTTCAGTTCAGGTAAAAAGGATAACGGTATGTGATTCATTTGTTATTAATGTTTTAAAGACCTGTAGGTTAGAACTCCCTAATGCTGAGCACCACACACATGTAGAGTGACATTTAGTCCCTCCCTACTCCAATTCATGCTCTGAATATACTGAGAAAGAGCAGTCATGTAGCTTGTTCTTTGCCCTCTCATATGTCTGTGATGGAATTCCAGAGGGACTGCAGATCTCCTAGTGTGGTTACAGCCCTTTTTTTTTATACAGCCTACACTGTTTGCATAATTTGCCATATTTCCTTATTGATATCCTACTCCATCCTTCCCATGCTATAAGGAAGGAAAAGTTATAGTGTTAGGTTTATGATTAATTTCTAAAGTTTGGTGGATTGCTAATACTTAAGCAGGTCTTACTCCAAATCATTCTTGCCCTGCACAATTACATGTCTTTCAATACTTCAAAATCACAGAAATAAGTCATCTCCATCTGTATACAGAGATACAGTCAGAGGTTACTAATTAACTGTATGGGATCCTTGTTCTGCTCAGTGGCTTCCTGAAGGAACATGATACCAGTTCTAGGATTAAATAAAAATCCCTGTTTCATGTCAAAGCAGGTCTTTATCTTCCTATTAATCCTGTGTGTATGCAGGTTGATAGTGGATCATGCACAGACCTCTGGGAGGAAATAGAGCTTCTGCAATTGGCTTATCCGTTTGGAATTTGCACTAATCACCTCTCCACAAGTAGTGCTCCATGGAACAAAAAGGTGCATAGACCTTAACAGGTGTCATACACTCCAGTTCAACTATGCCTGAAGTCCCTGTGATTTCATAATTGAATTTCTCAAAATTAGCGTGCCCTAGACACCAGCTCCCCCCAGGATTCAGATCCAAAGCCCAAAACTACTGGATAAAACAGTTTTAGCTTCCCAAGGATGCAGGGCTATGCTTTATTTCTATACTTGCTCTGCAGAGGAGCAGAAGTAACATTTCAGCCTATTACCTGGCACAGCATCTAGTGACAGGTTCCTGCTGTCCTAGAGGCTGTGGTACTCACCTATAACAGCTCCCATCTGGTCCTGCTGTTTGGATTTTATGTGTGTGTCCAGGGAGAAAGGATAGCTGCATCACCACCTGTGGGAAGGGAGAAAGCAGAAAAAATATCTTGAAGCATGTAAGCCCTCTACTGAACAATTTTTTCTGCTGATGTGCAAAAATATCTCTAAAAAGACAGAAGTTATGATGCCTACTAGTTATGGTTGTTTCACTTGATTTTGGGGAATAAGCTGATTGTTTGGCCATTTGCATGTTAGAACTGCAGCCAAAATGAGAAGAGATATGAAACCATAGCAGCATGGACACTTCATAGATAATTAGAATAGCATGTGGTATAGAGAAGAAAAGCATCAACTTTTCTTAAGAAGCAGTTAAATATTTTTTAATACCTAATAAACCAAAAATAAACTCATTTACTCTTCCCTTTGACACACTAATGCATCAAAGTAGAGCATATATTCTCTATTTGGCCAATTAAACTATTAGCTGTGTGTGGAAAAGGAGAGAAGTACATTTCCTACAAGAGAACACAAAAGAAAAGTGGAGTACATGTTTATGAAATCAATAAATGTTCCAATAAGGGGCTTAAGATAGATATATGTGTATCAGAAGAATGCAAGCCAGAAGATCATTAAAAAAAAAAAAAGGACTTACAAGGAAGAGTGAAAAAAGTTAGCTGGTGTTAGCCAAGAAAATATCAAGCAGAAAGTTGCCTGGTTAAAAATAAAGCAAACCAAGAAATTCATAGTTTTTTAAAGGAAAAATATGGGCAACAAAATGAAAAGGGATAAAAGAAGTAGAAATATAGCTTAATTTGAAATAAATTCCTTTGGAAAAAAATAGTGGGAGTAGCCTGTGAAAGACATTGTTTTCATATTAACAGGTAGCAGAGGAAAACTAGAAGCAAATATATAAAAAATAATGTACAGGAGTAAAGATGATAGTTATAAATATGGTTATCTTTCTTTTATACTCTTGCAAAATTCCCCATTCCTGCACCCCTTTCACCTGATTATTTTTGAAGTACATCTTTCCTTTTTTTTTTTTTTCATATTCAGTGCTATCATAATGTAGTGCAAGCACGTGCAAGTGCTTCTCCAAATGCCTGATACTGGTAGGTTCAACTGTGTAGCTGTGTAGCATCAAAAATGGACTTCCACTTGGAACTTCATCACCCACTTGGAACTTACATGTCTCACCCAGCTGCTCATTTCATGTGCAGTGTTTCTGTGTCCTTGTAACTGCCAAATTCCTTGGCATTACTTCTGAGTTAGAGCAGATGTCGCTCAAGGAAGCATTTAGATGGAGGCCTTCTCTGAAAATAACTTTTATATGTTTAAAAAATGAGTATTCACAGCCAGATCCAAATACTTTCACTCCCCATTGGTGGAATATACCATTCTTGCACTAGGATATGAATGCAAATACTTCTTTTGAAGTCAGGAAACCTCACTATTTGATCTGTTTTCAGTAGAGGCAAATGCTGAACCAGGAACCTCAAAGGACCTAAAATCTCCCTTTGACTGAAAGATCCTGATTTAGTGACTCAACACAATCCTGGCTTCTGTGACAGTTTGGTAAGGTAGGTGCTACAGATTGTTTCCAGGCATGATAGAAAATGTGTCATCCTCTGTTCACCTCTTAAAGTTGACCCTTAGAAGGGTGTTCACCTCTGTACACCCTTAAACTCTACTCACTTCAAAGTAGGAACCACCGATGCAAGAAAATTCATAAAGTGAGTAGAAAACATGGAAAACTGCCTTTCCACCAGATACGTAATAAAGATGTCTAAGGGATGTCAAATTAACATCTTCAGTACATTCTTCTCTATGACCTTTCAGATATTTATGAAATTAATAATGGAAAAAAAGTAATTTCTCTTGAGATTTTTTTCTTTTAATTTCCTTTGGAGTGTTTTGTTTTGGTTTTTTTTTAAAGTGACTTCACATCTACTCAGAAAAACTTTTTTGTCTTTAAAATTGATCCTGATGACAAATCTTTTGACTAAATTTTTACATATTATACCTAGAAAAGTAAAAGAAGTAGAACTTTTTCCTGCACTGTCATTTATTTTGGTCTTTTGATCTTGACTCTGTCTCAGAGGTGATACTGCAGTGAAAAGTCTGTGGTAAATCACCAGGGTGAGAAAGGAGCTTAGCTCTTTGAAATAGATGTAGTCAGATTTGTGTTACACCCTCTGTGATCTGATAACAACACATTTAACATGCAAACCATCACAGAGACATATACATGCAGGTAATCCACTTATTTGCAGACTTGAACAAATATTGACAGAAGGAACACCATACCTGTGGGTAATGACCCACCACACTGATGACAGATCACAGCCCTGACTAGAGCTTGTGCATGAAAATACCTGAGCTACAGGGCTTAGCTCCATTTTTCCAGCAGTATACTGCGTTTTCTTCTTTTAACCTAAAGTCAGTTAAGTCAAAGGGGTGACACTGATTTTCCTGGGTCAGGTGCCAGAAGCTACTTCTGAATGCTGCTTTAACGGTATTTGCTAGAGAATGGTAACTTCAGGTGTAGCTATATTACATGTTCCTGTCAGATTTTAGGTGTGCTGAATGACTTCCTGGAGTGCCTCTCTCCATTGTTAATAGAGAAGGACCAAGAAAGTAATTGCTGGATTTAAGAAACTCAGTTACGTACGTTTCACACTGTTTTTTTCTCCTCCTCTGTGTAATTCCTGATTCTGTTTTGGGTAGAATGATATGAGCTAGGTGTGAGAGGTTTTATTAGACCAATATAAACCACAGTGCATGTGAAATCCCTTCAGAAAACTGCTTTTTGGAAAATAACCCATCCAGTTTTATAGATGCTAGAGGGTTTGATGTGATGTCTATAGTAGAAATATCTTACATTTTGGAATTACTATTATTGTATTTTTGCATACAGAGAAGTATAAAAATGTAGCAGTAATGTTCTTGCAATGTCAATGGTCTGAAGATATTTGTAAGGTAAATTCTGGGGGGAAAGATGGAAAAAACAGACATAAGGATGAAAATTCTTAGGTTGGACAGCTCTCTCTTCAGCTGGGAGCAGTTGGATACTTGCAGGTTCCTAAGTTGCTTAGAATAGCCTCCTGCTTTCACTCTGACATCAAGTCAGAGGGTGTTGAGTCTGAGATGGGCCAGTATCATTATCATTCAACAGGGAAAAAGAAAGGCAAACTGTTCTGCTATTTTTAGAATAGAAACTGCCATCCCACATGTTCATCAAGTACTCCTGCCTCAGTGTATCTTGCACACCTGCTTGATGAGGAACCACAAGCTTTAGTGTATCTGGCTCTTCAGAGAGTATATTTTGTAGGTGTGATGCCCATGTGCAGCTATGTAGTCAGCATACCACACCTCAAACCATGAGCCTTTCTGAATCTCTTGCTGAGCATCTCTTAAGTTTCTGGTTTCTTATCAGTAATAGAGCTGCTGCTAGAAGAACTGACCAGGAACATCTTGCCAGGATATTTTTTGCTAAAAATATCTTTCTCGCAAACTGTCGACTCCAGAAAAGAAACAACTCTTCCCCTCTATCAACCACTCTCTAGGCAAAAGAAGCAGCTCTCCATCTTCTTGCTTGGAAGGCTCATTTTTTGCCTGCAAAGAACCTTAATTTCAAAGCCAGAAAGCAAAGACATTACAGGTTGTTTCCATCCCCACCATGTTCACAGCAAATCTGGATTAAAAAAAAGTGAAAGCATTTCGTCCAGGCACATTGTACCTTCTTATTTTCTTTTTTAAAATCAAGAAGGTATTTATATTTTTAATACATCTCTAATTATGTTCCATAGCTTGCTGAAGTGAAGCTAAAATTATACCTTTTGTGATGACAGTGAATCAACTTTTTTACTTGTTTGGGTGGATATGAAGGCCTGTGTCCTCCTGATGCCATTGGCTCAGGACTGCTGAAGGAAGTCTGAAGGAAAGTCTTCTTTTATCACTTGGCATTTCTGATTTGCTAATCTGATTTCAAAGAAAAATTGTTTATAGGAATTCCTGGTTCATATTCTCTTCCTTGCTAAAGTTGATGCCAAAGCACGTGCATCAGTAACTGGATGAGCAAGTCAAGCTTGCTGAGTTCAGACTCAGATATGCTTACAATTTACTGATTTAGCAGCTCTCAGATGCCATTTAATAACCAGAGAAATCGCCCCATCCAAAGTTACTGAGTCAGGCAATCTGAATTCTTCTTGTACTTGCGCCAAAACCCACGTCTGGGTGATGTTCCAACTCAACAAATCTCTGTGTCAATGATTGTATTTATCTGATGCCCCTGGCTAGATGAACTGACTAAAAAACAGCCTGCATTTTGTCCCTTCCAACACCACCCTCCCCACCCACCTCCCTCGTCCCCTGCCTTTACTTCCCATTGCTACTCACATGGTTTTATTACCCACACTGTCTGCCTCTTGCAGCATAGTCTGACCAAGCAAGTGATATGGTGGAAGAGGAATGCAACTCAGGCTACTTTTTGTGTGCCTGTTCAGCCTCTTCCTGGTAGAAAGGGGGGGAGTGTCAGCAATAATAGTCTGTACTCAGACACATCGGAGAAAATAGTTGCTTAGGGAAATCATGTGAGTGTGGACAAGCTACATAATACCCTTCACAGGATCAAATGGTATAGGTAGAGAAGGTGATGAGCCCACCACAGTTTGGACAGAATAGTTAGCATTTTCCAGATGTTTTCCTAGTGCTCCAGATCAAGTTTCCAGTTCAGTTTTTAAAAGTCTGTGTTCCTGACAACATATAAAATGCATTACAGGAAACAGACATTTGTGGTCACAAGAAGATGATAAAAGTTTTGAAGAGGTTTTTGTTTTTTTTTTTACCCAGCTGTATAAATCATCTGACTAAAATAATGACTTGACTTGTTCAAGAGAGAGAGAGGCCTTAGGAAAGTCAATAGTAGGATTCTTACTTATTTTTATTTACTCCAAAGTAGCAAAGTCTACTTAGGGCGTCGGTTTACTTATCCAAAGTCAACTTATCCAAGCATTCAGTAAGAATTTTTATGTTGATACCCTTGGGCATGCCCACCAACAGAAAGTTCCCATCACCCATGGTTAACAGGGAGGTGGAAATCTTTTGGGACACTACAGGGTTCATTTCTTCATGGCTGGTGTCAGCACTCAGAGCCCATGAGGTCGGAGAGTCAGCTTGTCTGCATCCATGGCCAGTGGCAAGCCATATTCCTTTACAGTAACACCAACTATACATCAGTTCCCTGGAAAAAAAAAAAAAAAAAAAAAAAAGAGGTGTCCCTGGAGGTGGGCCACTTGCATCCTGTTGGCACGGTCCGCATTCATGCTTGTTCCTATTTGGCTCCATTCCCTTGAGGAGACGAGGAGCAGCTGTGCAGCAAGTAAGTGATGCCCTCACCACCTAATGCTTCCTTCTGTACAAACAAATGGTGAGCTGGACAGCCTATCTATAAGCACAAAAGGTAGTGCTGAAATCAATTCTCCTCATGTGCACACCACATGACACCCAACGAGGGCTGCCACAACTGGTGGGCAGGCTGGAGATGTCCCATGGCTGGGATGAGACTTCCACAGCTGCCAATATTGCAGAGGCTTGTGAATGACAACTAGACATAACCATCTCTCAGGTGGCAGCAGCCCCACAGACAGAAAAAAAAAAATAGGGGGCTGAGACACCTGTTGTTCTTGTATGAAGAACAGAGTTAGTTCCAGTTTTTTACCCAAATACAAGAAAAAACAAACGATTACTTTAATTCCATTGTAAAATGTTTTTAAGCCTTTTCCACCAATTATTCTAAAATTAATTATATGTCGGGTTGTTTCTTTATTAATTTTCGCATTTGCCACTTATCAGAACTTTCAAAAGGAAAGTGAAACTCCTTCTGTGCCACATCACTATGCTAACACTGAGCAAAAAAGTAAGAGGATATAAACTTAAAAGTAGAAGAGAAAATATGGAAGTAAAAGAACATCTGTCATTATTATTTTATTTTTTCTAAGGAGAAGAAGGGTTTGGAGATGTAGAAAGGAAAGAAGTCAAATGAGGAAACAAAAATCTGATGATTTGATACGTTCAAAATATTATTTTCTAAGTATGCTTGAAGGAATGAAAGTATGCTGGACTTCAGCGTAAAACAATTCCCGATGTCTAATTTTTGATACGCTTGTATGTGCATGTGTGTGTGCATGTTCAAAACTATAGAGATTAATATATAAAAAAGTAAAGTATTTGGCTTTAGTAAATAAAACGCTAACATGAGATGCCAAGTTTCAGGGAACCATGAGATGGAAGGTAGCAAACAGGGAGATATTTTGTAAGATCCCGTTTGCTTTACAGTGCACACACCTGTAGGTTTTTCTAGTGGCTGCAGATGTGGTAGAACATACCAACTCACTAGCACAGCATTTTTCACATGAGCAGTTCTCATTCCCAGTCATTTACTGTGACTTTATTTTTCTTCTTTAGTTTCTTAGCTTGAATCCTTTTCTTTAACTTACCTGCAAGCTGACCCGAAAACAAGAGGATTTTTTTTTTTAATGAGAATGATGTTCGTTTCAAGCTTGAGGTGCTTGTAGTGTTCATGTCTGCAAGTGAATTTCAGGCTTTATTTCAGTGACAAGCTCATAGTCAGATCCAGCACCCAGTTCACCCAAGATAATATATGTGAACACAGGACTAAAGACCTGACTGTGATGTGCATAGGTTTCTAAAAGCTGAAGCTATTGCATTTTGATGGAAAATTGTTTGGGCTGATCTTTAATAAAACATTACATTTCACACAGAGGTATCAGTCTTGTCTGGTTTATGTGACCGGTTTTTCTGATGGTACCGTATATCGCTACATTTCCAAGAGCAACTACATTGCCTTGTTGTCGCCTCAGAATGTGTTGTCACTGAGTGGTTATATGGAGTTCATGAGATCATTTTCCATAAAGAAAAGAACAAACACTGACAAAGAAAAAATAACAAGCTAATGAAAAATGAAGTTATAGATCCATAAAATGTCAATTCCTCCTTTTAAAAATACACTTCCAAGAACCAGTCTAAAAGAAAACATTGCATGTTATTCACCAACACAGAGAAGTTAATGCATTAAGTGGCCAGCTGGAGGTTCCCTCTCATATCATGAAGTCAGATAGGATTTGGAAAATGTTTGTAATGACAGAAAAGGCAGATCTGCAAGTAAGGTAGAATTCAGAAAGACATTAATACCTCAGTTATACAGACAATATGTCTTCAATTCTGTTAGGTAAGCTATATACATCAAATTTCAGAACATCTGCTAATTATTAACTGACAGGAATTAGATAGAAGCTTACAGTGTAAACTATTTTTCACCTGGCTGATGTGAGATTTTTCACACAAGGATGCTGAATTTGGAAGACCACTGTAGCATCTCTTAGGTACCTAACAGTGTAAATTTTAATATATACCAAAGAATGGAAAAGAGACTTAAATTTTGTTTATTTCCTGTAATATTAAAATGCAAACAACAGGCTCAAAGAATGGAACACTGTCTATTCTTACATTCTTGGCGTAAGAGAAGGGAAAAGGTATTGCTTGTCATCTTACTTTCCATAAATGATTGTTTATAATTTCATTTTGCAAGTTTTGTTGATGTAAATACAATTTATTTATGTTTTCAAGGGCTAATTGTAACTGACCATGGATACTACCGAAGCTCTGTCAGAGGCTACCGAAGACTCCAGACTGTACAGGAAGTGGACATGTACTTGTGATGAGCATTGAAGCTCAGCAGGTAAGAGCCATTGACATACCTGCCAAGTCAAAGGGGATTTCAAAGCACATGGAAATTTACTGTGCTTGTACCCCTAATACCTTCCACTGAGGTAGGATACCAAGAACAGGATGATTCTTCTTGCTGCACCTTCTAGTGCAGCAAGTATAGTGCCATAAAAGTATAAATATTAAGCAGCAGTAATTTATATTTGGGATGCATCTTAGCAAGCATGTTGGAAGGACATCACATTAGTATTCTGAAAAAAAGGTAGTGCTGTTTAACTCTTCAGCAATGCTCCCTTTAAATTTTTGACAGATGAACTAAAAGAAAAATAATTCTTGATGTATCTGTTTAATTACTCTCTACCTGTGACTACCAGTAACTTAGGATTGGATATTTAGGCTGTAATTGTCTATATGGCTTGAAAATAGGAGCTGGAATTTTCTGTGGTCTTGGTTGACAGTGGATCGGATGAGTTTGGACTTGGATGGGTGATGCATCATGTTTACGGTTATAGATAAAGCATCACATCACACTTTTCCTTTGGACTTTTGTACATTCTTGTGCCCTCTCTCTTTTCCAAATAAGTCTGAAAGTGGAACTCAAGAAAACTACTTGGTACATTAGCAAGGAGTTGTTACTTAAGAATAAAAAAAATGCTTCCTCCCTCAACACTTTTATGTTGTTGCATATGGGAACACTGGAGAGTCCCAAGTGCAGCCTGATTTTGGACATCCTTCTTTGGACCCCACAAGTAGAATTTAGTTGCCTGAATATAGTACCAATGAAAAAGCCTTGTGGCCCTTTAAAAGGCTCAGGATACCTGAGAGTCATGAACAAGGAAATTGTGCCCTTCTACCCCTACAACCACAGACGATGCCAGATATTTGAGGTCACCAGGTGCCTGTGTTCAAGTAGTTGTATCCCACCCCTTCCACTGCTAGGGGAGAATAGCAGGATGCTAAGTTTGGGGCTGTAAATGTTCCCCTGGAGAAACTTGATTTCCTCCATTACTTTAGAGGGAGAGTAGTCTTCTAGCTCAGGTGTCTGAGTTTCAAACCTGAAGTTGAGTTTTGTAAGAGTTTGCTGGTGCTGCAGAGTTGGCCAACTGGGAGAAGGCACTAGCCCAGAACCTCATGATGGCTACTGCTGTACAGCTTTCAGCAATGGCTCACTTTGTCCCATTGATAGTGGGAGAAAAATTCAAGCCTCTGGAATGAGGACGTGAGAGATTCAGTGGGTTGTTTGCTTTTGTATTACCTTAGTATCGCCTGTATTATTCACCAGTGCAAGGGGTATTAGCACAGGCTGTGTGACTTCCAGTCAGGCAATGAGCTCAAAATCTGCCTGAAATTTTCCAAAAACACACCCATTGCTTCTCTGCTGGCATAAAGATTTTATCATAAAAATCCGTGGGTCGAGTACCTCTCTCAGTGTAATCTTCGGCATGCAGCTTGAGCAACATACCTGAAAAGCTGAGCTGCATTCACCTCTTTGAAACCTGGAAATTAGGTCAATCTACATGACCATTTAAAGAACGGCCTTTCTGGAAGGCTCTTAGCAATGTTGTGGTTTGATGGAGGTTGTGCTAATAGCAAGCCACTGAACTGCAGCATAAGTTGAACTGTACTACGTTGCAGCTGGGAGATGGTAAATCATAGTCAATGGAGCAAAGGGTTGGAGTTGCCCCAGTGCTGGTAGAAATGAGACTTTACATTTCAGTATTAATTCTCTAAGCCATTCAGTACCTGTAGTTCATTATGAGGATAAACCTGTGTAACCCGAGATTATCCAATTCTCATTTGGAAAATATACCCTTTATTTATTATCTCATATACACCAACTAAATGAACTAATCTTCTTTAAAATTTATTACTGCATTGGTCTTTACTATGACACAGTTACCCACTGGTAACACTGAACTCTTGTGCATATGCATATGTCATGAAACAAGGAATCGACTTCCAGCTTTGCTGGGGTGCCTTTGCAAGGACAGTGGAGCTTTCAAATCTAAGAAGCAACATTCACATTAAACTTTCAGCTTCTTAGATGAATGATCTACTTTTTTTATTGCACACAGTCTTTTCATCGTTAAGATCAATGCTGACTTAAGCACTGCTCTATTAACTGATCTGTTGAGGGCATTATGCACAGAATAGGTCTAATTGCAGTTAAGGTGAAAGCTGGGAATTATTTCGATGTGGGAGGGTAGAATTTTGTTCATCATATAGCCCTGAGCTGTTCAAAGTCTGTGGCAAGAAACTCTTTGCTTAGGGTTTTTGGTTCTCCTAAAACCATTCATGTTAACTGTGAATGCTTCCTTTACAGCCTATTGGCTTTAACAGCGTGTGGGATGGTCTTTTGCAGTTTTTCACCTTACTTGATGCTAAAGCTTCAGATCATTTTGTAGGGTACACTGGGAGTTTTTTTTCCTTGCAAATTTTTAATGAACATAAACCTTAGTAAGATTAAGTCAATTATTAATTTCCTGTGTCAGCTGACACCTTCTGTTCCGGTCATTCTTGTTGCATTGCTGTTTGGAAGCATTTTGTTGCTTCTGTGGCTCTTTTTTAACAGAAAAAGTTATTTATACATTGGACATAATGTTTAACAACATTTCTGGCATAAGACAAAACATTACAATTGATGGGGCTGACCAGATTATTGCATTAAGTAACTACATGGGAAGAAAGGTGGGAGAAGTCGTAGTCTCAGTGTAGAGAGACGGGTAAACCAAACCCTGATGGTGTTTGTAATGTGACAGTGAAGCTGAGCTGCTGTGTACTCTGTGTGCTAGGGATGCTGTACAATGAAACCCAGCACACTGTACTAACATGTTGGGTGCTTCTACGTTGTGTGTATTTGTCAAGTTGTAACTCATTCCTGAAAGATGGGTGTCTAACTGCCACCAGTGATGAATCAGACACTGATAAAATGGACTTGATGATCCTCATGGGTCCCTTCCAACTCGAGATATTCTATGATAAGAAAAATCCCCTTTATTTCTGCCTTTTATATTTTTGTAATTCTATGTTTAAAAGCATTATTAAGGTCATGAAAGTGAAACCAAACATTTCTAATATGCATACAAGATGTTTTAATCAGTTTAAAGATTTTTGGTTTGGCTTAAAAAATGGTTTCAGAAAGAAAATAATTTGCATGTTGATCTTATGACTGGCTCTTGTAACACAGGTGCATTGTTTTCTCTGACTTCAAGCATTAGCAGCTAGATGATGACACTAGTATGGAAACATTTTTTTATGAGTGGGCTTTGCTAGGATTCTCCTAAGTGTTAGCTGAATGCCTCGGTTGTGTTTATGAACTCATTCTGTCTTAATATATAGTTTAAAACTATAGGAAACTCTAAAAACTAAGGCACTGGTTTTCATGCAGGGGTACAACATTGAAGGTTTGGGTACCTAAGAGTTGTAGAAAATCTAAATTCTGTCTATAGTTATATATATATAGTTAAAAACTATAGGAAACTCTAAAAACTGGTTTTCATGCAGGGGTACAACATTGAAGGTTTGGGTACCTAAGAGTTGTAGAAAATCTAATCCAAAGGCTTGCCAAAAGTCATAAAAGAATTCATGTATGAAATCAGGAGTCATCACAGCCAGATCTCCAAGGTAAGAAGTCCAGTGCTGACTGTCAGCATTCTGAAGATTTTGGTTAAACTGTGAAATCCATTCATAATGTTCATTTCTCTTTACCCAATATGAGTGAGTCGGTTGCCAGTTAAACCACACAAAACTCAGTGTTCAGAAAATGCATTCAGCCTAGCTAAATCAAAATCTCAGCTATGTGGGAATTGAAAATCAGTAGAACTACAGCTGTTTATGAGAAATTAGATCCTGGGTTCAAAATATGACACAGTATGGCTAAGGCAACAGTATCAAATCATGATTAGCAGAATAATTACTCTGAACAGTAGACATAGCTTAAAACGAGGTTAAACTAGCTTTTTCTGAAGGTTGAAGAAGGCCACAACACTTACCAGTTACCTTTAAGTAAACAGCGCCTTCAGTACCTACAGTATCTTTAGCCTCTATAAGGCATAGCTTCGCCTTTGTGCTAGATATCCTATTGACTCTGCGTGACTCACACTTTATGACTTCACCAATGAGATAACACCCTCATTCCATGAAAGGCTATATCAATTAAGAAAAGCCCTGCTGTCTGATAACCTGATAAAGAGCTGAGTACTCAGGGTGGTGTTGTGGGACCTTTCATTTCTAATCACTTCTGGCTTCTTGTTGAGCAGCCGTATGGAATTATCCAGCCTTTGGCAAACTTTCGCATGATGCTTATTGCACCTAAAGATAAATTATTCCCTATTTGTTCAATTTGTTGCAAGGTGGGGCCCATCTGCTTGTAGGGATCAGTTTTCTAAAGACTTAAGATCAGAAGGTATGTTTTCCATGTGAGTGACCTTAGGGCTTTTGTATTTTTGGTATCTGTAGAAATCAAATAGAAATAGAAAAAGAAAAAAAAAGAAGTAATACAGAAACTTGAGTTTTAAGATGTACCTGCTGATTATTAGTTCTCTAACCATCAATGTCAGTGATTTATACCAAATTTGAGAAAAAAATCCCAGCTCCAGGAGTGGAAGCAAGTTTTTCCTTGTTTACATAATCCTGTAACTGTGTATCATAAACTATATTTTATTCCCACAATGTGGTTAAACCTTTCCCTCTGTGAAACTTGTCACACGTCACTACCACTAATGGAAAATTTGGTATGTATTGTGAGGCATACCAGGAAGGCTTACCTTCCCTTTTCCAAAGGTGGAAACCTCTGTGGGGAGAATGCCATGTAGTTTACTTCATAGTTTGGTTCTCCTTTTGTTGCTTTCCCTTTGGATGTCTAATCATAGGAACAGTGTTGAACTTTTACTGACACAGCCCTTAACAAAGCACCTGTGTAGGAAGGAGATGTGTCCCTTTTTTCTGTTTCAGTTTGAACAAGAAAAACTTTTGATAGCACTGAGGTAGATAGCAGGGAATTTTTGCTCCTTAGTAACCCACAGTGTTATTGTGGTGGCAGCAGGAGCTCCAGGCAGTTCTGGAAGCCATTGGTGGAGTACTAGGGTTTGGGATAAGCCTGTCATTACCCTGCCTAACAACACCCAGGCAAACCCTTTTTTTTTTTCTTTTTTTTTTTTTAAGATTCAAGCCCATCTGTTTAAAACCTTCCTGTCAATGAGCTGCTGTTAAGACTCAGTTTTACATCATGAGCTGCAAACCAGTGTAGACAATGTTTCCTCTGATAGCAACTTTTCATTTCACAACTATTTTAGAAGGCCCCTTATAAGCTTTCTTTTTTCCAGGCTGATCAATCCCAGTTCTCTCAGCCTCTCGTCAAATGACAGATTCTTCAGTCCTTTCATCATCTCTGTGACTGTTCGTTGGACTTGCTCCGTACCTCTCTTGTATCGAGCCCAGAACTGCACACAGGACTTTCGATGTGCCTCACCAATGCTGGGTGGTGGGGAAGGATTCTTCCCCCTTTCAACCAGCTGGCAACACTCTGCCCAATGCACCCCAAGAGGTTAAGACATAAATTGTACTGGCAGTATGTGGGTAGGTGGGGCAATGTACAATAAAAGCATTCTGAGACAGTGAGAAAAAGCAGATGAAAGCTAATGAGATAGCTCACATTGCCCCTTCTGGATAAGAGTACCACCCACTACTGGACAGCAACACAACAGAAATTGGATTCAAACTCAGGACATCAATATAAAACCTAAGGCATGAGTACCATAATAATGGGCTCTGCCCAGAATTGCAACAGGATGCAAGGACATATGGCAAGGAGACGTTCTGGTGAAGTTAGGACCAGGCATCTTTGAGATTATATTAATCATGTGATAACATACCATACCATATCTAATAGACACATGTAAATATGTACACATGTATGTACAAGCAAAGTCATGGAGGAATGTACTGGCAAATCTCTAAAGAAGAGGAAGACTTCTCCAGCTGGCATGGCCACACCAGTAAATTTGTAGTCTGGTAGTGGAGAGAAAGCCTTCAGTTATGCCACAGTTCTGCATGGATCCAAAACTGCTTAACAGTGTGTTGGACAGCAGTCAGCTGTTACTGGTAAAGATGTACTATTGGATTTATCCTGGGCAGTATGTCCAGAGAGGGTGGTTAAGTTAGATGAGCCATCCATGGCATGCCTTTCACTTGTTGTCAGTGATAAACTGATCCCAGAGACGTTCCACTGTAAACTGAACTAGAAGTATTGCAGACATAAGGAGTTTTTATTTTGCAGGAAGTGAGTATCAAGGAGGAATCAAGATAGGACCTTGTTGTAAAACAAGTGAGGGCCAATGTACATGTAACAGTGAAAGCAGCAAATGGAAATCATGGAGAACTGATGCCATACTTATTGAGTCTGGAATTAAGCAGTAAGAAAATGCTTAATCAAAACCAGAGTGTGGGAGTCCAGAAGTTGTAGAGATCTTTACAGATTACACACACCCCATTCTTGTCCTGCAGTTTCGTTTCTCCTGCAAATTCTTTCACTGTTTTTTTGCCCTCTCTGGAGTAATATGCCAGCTATGCAAATGTTTGACCCCGTGAACATTCAAAAATTTGTTGTGTTTTCTGACCTTGATGAACACAAGCCAACTTGGGTCTGCAGAAACAGTATTTTACAGAAACAGCAGTGAATATGCACAGACATGTACTTTGCTTAATAAGGGCATTTGCCACAGCCTTGTGAAAGTGTCCAGAAAAGAGAAATATTCCTGGTCAGTCAAATCACTCCAACTAAGTTAGTAGGAAAGATCCCCCTTTTAAATAATAACCTCTTATTTATGAATGTGTTATACAACAATAATGTGTTCCCTGGTGTGAACATGTCTGTTCTCCAGAACACTTTCTGCATCTTTGGCTAATTTCAGTCAAAATTGGCAGATGGTTAGATGTCTCAGGTTTCTGTAAGGCTAGAGAAATTAGTTGGACGAGTCAAAGAAAGGAACCTTATTAGGATATATGTTAAAGACCTTCCACTGCAGGAGAACCTTCAGTATTAATTTACCCCTTATTGCACAGGGAATCAACATGACAGCTTAACATCAAAATGTTTACATGTTGGAAATACGGCTTTATTGCTCCACACCTTAAAAAACCTCTGACCTGATGGGTGGATTTTGTCATGTCTACTAAGATTTATATACTGACTAAAAGCTGACACATTCATAATATTCTTAGTTTGGATGAATAATGTTAGTGTAGTTCAATTAAAATTCTATTTAGTGTAACTCAAAGTTTCAGCAGACCAAGGAGTCAAAACCCTCTAGGAAACCAGACTTTATTAGATCCAATACTTGTGCAACTACAGTTCAGGATATTTTTTTTGCCCTGGAACTTAATGAATCCACTGTGGTTGTCCCTCATTGTGCACTACTGTTCTGAGAAGGAGGAATGAGCTCCCCTTTCAGTTGTAAAAAATATGTACTTTTTTATGCAATCATGTGCTTTCCAGTCATTATGAGTCATGAAGGCACTTCAGTTCTGCTCTTTCTTCCTTCAATATCAGAAGGATATTGACCACTTGGAGCGAGTCCAGAGGAGGCCACGAAGATGATCAGAGGGCTGGAGCACCTCTCCTATGACAAAAGGCTGCGAGAACTGGGCTTGTTCAGCCTGGAGAAGAGGAGGCTCCGAGGAGACCTCATTGCAGCTTTCCAGTATCTGAAGGGGCTACAAGGGTACTGGGAGAGGACTTTTTACAAAAGCCTGTAGTGATAGGACAAGGGGTAATGGGTATAAATTGAAATCAGGGAGGTTTAGATTAGATGTCAGGAAGAAATTCTTCACAGAGAGGGTGGTGAGGCACTGGGACAGGTTGCCCAGAGATGTTGTGGATGCCCCATCCCTGGATGTCTTCAAGGCCAGACTGGATGTGGCTTTGAGCAACCTGGTCTAGTGGAAGGTGTCCCTGCCCATGGCAGGGGGGTTGGAACTAGATGATCTTTAAGGTCCCTTCCAACCCTAACCATTCTATGATTCTATGATTCCCTGTTCTTCCTTCTCTCTGAGACTGAGAGCATCCTGGTGGTCTAAACTAGCTCTTGTGCTCTGTTCTGCCATCTGTGAAGAGCAGAATGACCTTCTTGCTTGTGTGTAGCTTAAAGAGCTTGGTTCATCTTCCTATTTTCAGGTCTTTGTTCCTGGTACTTTTGTTGAACTACTATTCCTCCTTCATAAACTCAGTCTGAACTTCAAAGTTTTCTCTTCTTTGGCAAACTCTTTCTTATTAGTTCTTAACTCTTAATTTCAAAATTGTTTCTTCAGCATCCTGTAAGTTCTTCCACAATTTTTCCTTTGGGTCACAAGATTAAAACCAGTGTGTTTAGGAGGATATTTTGAGAAATAGAAAACTTGAGGAATCACAAAAAATGTGATACAGTTTCAGAGCCAGCTTCCTTCAGCTACATTCATGAACAGAGTTAAAACCCATACAGTGCATCAGAACTTGCTGCTATCAGAAATAAGGCTGCTTTCTCATTGTCTTACTTTCCACTGTCACTTGCCAGTTGTAGCTATGGAGAGAAATGTTCTTTAAATCTCTTCTTTCATCTTTATAGAGAGTCTTACCATTCCATTTTACCAATGGAGTCACTTTCTTTTGTTTCTATATATTTTTCACTATGCATCTTATTCTGGAAACAGTTCAGAACCAAATACAGTCCGTGCTGGATTCAGTCTGGGATTGAATTCTGCACAACACAGTTCTGTACATAAGGGTTATGTGCCAGCCTTCCTTGTCTACCTGAAAACTGCGGTCTCCCTTCCTTGCTGAAGTTAGCCATAGCCATCTTCTGGACAATATATTGGCTTTGTCACATGCTCAATGCCCAGTCCCACAGGTGACATCCTGCTGGTCTTTAGCTTTGTGCAAGAAATAGCCCCCTTTAACATGCTACTACCCAAAAGTTAGGTCATGTTGGCCAACATTTTCAGGAAAAAAGGGACTGCTCTGTTATCCCCATAGTTCACAAAAATTGCTTTTTGCTATGCAACTTAGAATTGAATGCCTACAGGTGAAGAAGTACTATTTCCTCAGTCAGATGTTTGATGGAGAGTGGGCAGGATGCAGCCGTTTCATTCGGCATGTCAGGCGGAAGACACAGCAAACAGACACACCTTCACAGATGCACTTATAGCTCCTGGAGAAATTGGGGGAGCAGGCTGGGGAATTTTAGCTCTCCATGTGACAGTATTTTCATTTGTGTTGTTCCTGGTATGACATGCACATTTTCCTCCTTCCTCCCCGCTCACTAATCTACAAGTAAAGGTGAAAGAAAATCTGTTCATGAATGATTTATCAAAGTATTACTTGAGGGTCAGTCAAGTAAAGTGTTACAAGAGGGTGGACTTGTCAAGTAAAGTGGCATATTATACCACACGAGCATAGCTCATGGTCTTTGCCATGCTCCTGGAAGTGGAGAAGGGGTGTTGGGTTGCATTACCAGCAGTGTAATTTTTACTGTAGACTGTGTGGGACAAAAGGATTCAGATTCTCTTCCTGGTTCTGCAAAGTTACGCATTTGTAAGGGCCACCTCAGTAAGTCTTTCAGCAGCAGAGAAGGAAGTCCCTAGTTGTGTTTCGGTCACAACAAAAAGGTTTTCTGGAAAATACAATACATGATATAATACAATTTGTTTGTTTTCATTTGTCTGGGGGGACTATTTTAACTCCACGGCTTCAGCATGGGTAACGTTCAGCCCCAGCTTCCTTCAACTTAGTTCTCAGGCTCCAGTTAACTTATTAAAAATGTGTTCCAGGACATATTTCTAGGTCTGGTGTCCTGATTTTCTTCCGAAAGCAAAACTCACTTGGCATTACCACAGTAGTGGAGCATATGGTCTGACAGTCTGTGGCGTTAGAAGTTGGGAAGGGGCAAATGGGGAATAAAAAAGGGTTGTTGGTCTTTCTGCTTTCAGACAATACAGGCAAGGAGCAAAGCGTGTTGGGGATCAGATAACTGAGGACAGACAGGACAAATTAAGAGGCAGATTAAAAAACTTAAGAAAGCTGTTTTAAATCTGATTTGAATTGAAAGAGACCAAAACCTGTAGTAAATGAACTGTGTGTTTCTCTTTCCCAGAGCAGCTTAAAAATTCTGAAGTCTGCAGTTTCATAGAGAGAGGCCTATGGCCCTCTGCACACTTGGCTTGGATAATTGTTGTGGCTCACCCATATTTTAAAAAAAAAAAAAAGGCCAGGACTTTGGGAGGAAGAGCAGCCTGCAAGAGCTGGACTTAATGTTTCCTTCCATCTTGCCTATTTCAGATTTTTTGTAAGTTATGGCCTTTAGGGGGAAGATTTTTTTCCAAAAATGGGATTGAGAAAAGTAAGTGAACGAGTTAGAAGTCTGGTTTTCCAAAAAACAACCTTCTGCTTATCAAAAAATTAGGAAACTTAATAGTGAAGTGGGTTTCATTTTGATATGGAAGAATGTCTTGGTGTTTCTGGTAAGAGGGAGGTGACTAATACTATTTTTCTTCTTAGTGTAATGAAGATTATATTTACCTTACTGACTTATACACAGCCAATGCCTCCATGCACCTGTATTTCACATAACTGTGACTCACTTACTAAATAATAATAACCTTATTTATATTATTCCTCTCAACTTCTTATTTTATCTGTATATTTAGCTAAGGAGGCAACATGTCATACAAGTTACCAAACAGAAAACAAGTTCAACAGACAAAGATTGCAAAAAATACATGGGAGAAGAAAACGTAAGAAATACGAAGATATGTAAAACAGGAGTTTATCTCCAGCATGTTTAGGTGGATGCAACTCAGCAACCCTTATCCAGTTTTGCCTTTGACTTCTTTTCTGCCACAGTGAAATACAATTATTTGGTACATGGGAATCCTGGCAGTCCTTCCTGGCTTATATGGCCTCTCTACCTCATCTCTGTCAAAAAGGTAAGAGAAAATGGGCATGCTTTGTAAGAGGCACCTGAACAGGCTGTATTTGCAGCTGTTGCCAACAACCCTTGCTGCTTCAGTTTCACTAAGGTTACCTTGAGTTTTAGCTAGTGGAGGACCTAGTCTATTAATTCTCTAACTTTAAATGTTCCAGGGAGATACACTCCATGCCAACGTTTAACTCCCCACAGAAAGGTTTTGTGAAGGTTTGCTGCTGATAGAGAAACTATATAACTACCGTCTTCTTTCCTAGTTCTAGTTTTGTGTTTGTGTGACTGTTATGGTAAGTTCTGACCATGGCTGTAAGACAAACATATGCACAGTCTCTAATAAATATTATATGTGTCTTAGAAACTGTATTGACTAAAAACAAAGTTTGTAACTCTGAGACAAAGAGGGAGGAATCTGGCATCTACCTCTACGATCAAATGTGCTCACAACACAGTGCTGGCAAACTGAAAAGTATGTCAAAATACTACCGGACTATGCCTAGATGGGTAGAAAAAGACCAATTACTTATGTTGGAATTTGGACCAATTATTTCTGCAGGAATCTGGGAATATAAGCATCCCTCAAGAAAATATAGGGAGGTGGGTTTAAAGGTAAATATAGGGAAAAAGGAGAAATATGAATAAGATTTTCTATTGAAAATCCAAAAAATGTAAAGATTTGGAGAGACTGGGATTTCTTGTTAAATTAATTTTTCAAGCTGGGTTTTAATTTTCTTTGTCTCTTTTTTTTTTTTTTTAAATCTCAGTCTCTGGATCGATTTGGATCTGTGTTTGCAATAACCTGTATGCACAGGCAAAGCTTCTAAGGGACATCAGTTTGCATTCGAGTTAATTTCACTTTCTATGCTTTTGATCTGCATAGTTTTAAGGCAATAGCTTTTGAAGGGGACTATTTTTTATCCTTTATCTCTCCAAGTTAGACATTGTTCAGATTTAAATAAAACTGCTAGCGTCTCCAAGAGAAAGGAACCCTAATCTGAATCAAAAGTCATCTTCAGTGCTCACAGTGGGAGATGTCGTCCTTCACAGGGATTCAGTCTTCCACAGGCTGGAACTGCCTGTCTCTCCTACCCATGCTCTGGCCTCCCAGGATCATCATCCCTCTGCACACAGTTTGTACCTCCAGGATATAAAATAGGAATTGGTGCTGGCAGGCTGCACATACAGTCTTCTCAAGTGTCGGCAGCCCAAGAAGTCCTTCTGTGATTTCTTGGGAATTGCTGTAAAGCAATTACGGCAGAGGAACACCAAGAACACATTTACAAAGAGGTGCGTCAGACTAATTCCGGCAATCAAGCCTGCAAATCCTGTAAATTGCCTTTGGCAATGACTGGCCAAGCAGCTCCTTCCAAGGAAAGTGCAAGAAACTTCACAAAAGACAGCATAAAGGAATAGCTCACCAATAGGAGGAATTAACTTCTACCTCTCCTCAGGGGACGGAGCCTGAAGATTTGTGTAATGGCATCTTCAGTATCTGTCTACTGGCCAGAAAGACCTGAGCAGCCCCTGCTTGGGGTTAGGGGCTGTGAGGTGAGCTAGCAGCTCTGCTGCTGTTCATGTGGATGTAGCTGCCACGTAGCTGACCTGTGTAAAGCAGCTTCAGTGATATTCCAAAGAGAAGAAAATATATGGATTTGAAGGATATCCAAATGCGCAGTAGAGACACAGGGGGTGATAAGCTTGAGGCAGGCCTTGGCAATACTGGTGGAGTTCAGGGTGATGAGTGATGAAGGACGGAGATGCAGCGTGCTCTGTATGAACCTTCAATGAATCAAAGGGATCCCTGATGTTTTAGTCTGGGGCTACACTGAGTTACCTTTATCAATCTAAGAAATAATTCTGCTACTGTAATATAGCAAAACCTCTAGATTGAGACTAATACTCTGGCTGTAAGTAAACATGTTGGGTCAAAAGCATAGATGTGTTACTGTTCACGTAAATGGTGTTTTATCAGTTTGCTTAAGTGCTGACTTTAAGCTTATAAAACACTTGAATTTACCATATAATACAGTCCACTTCGAGAAACTGCTTGTAAATAAACATTTCTGATGAAGACTGATAAGTCTCAGAGCCACAAAACCATTTTTGTTTGCCAGTTAAGATTCAGTGGCCTGAAGAAAAAGTAGATAAGGAAACAGATATTTGTTCTCTGCAAATAGCTTCTTTTTACATTTGGTAGTTCATGCATGTTTGAGATAAACACCAGATAAACAGGGGTAGTTTCTGATTCTTTCTACATAGTGCCCAAGGAAGGGAAACAATGCCTTCAAGATTTTGTGCTGCCTATTTAACCATACAGCTTATTTAAAAAATATTGCTGATATGCAGAAAGCAGCTGCTTTATTTTTAAAATGTGACGTGAGAATTTCAGAAAGAATCTAGAACATGATTATGATATGTAAGGTCTAGTTTGTTTTGTGGGTTTATTTTCAGTTGTTCGTATTACTTTAAAAGAGCACTATAAATTACTAAAGAAGCAGTACACTCAAGCGGTACTGAACAGTGTACACCCAGTGGTACCCAGCCTACACTCAGCACATTCACTGTCAAGGCTTCACGGCTCCCAATGCCTTGTATAAATCACCAAACGAACTGGCATCCCGTTTCGTAAAGGTATATCTACCCTGCTCTAATTCCAGCAGCAGCAAAATGCAGACATACCACAAAACCCATGTAAATTCAATCTAAATTAGCTTGTACTGCTGCAGCTGATCTATAAAAGGATCTGTATTTTTTACACAAGCTAAAATCTCTAAGGATATATGCTGTCATGTTGAGCAGAACTCCTTTCACTTAACCTGAGCCATCTGAAGACAGTTTCTGGCCTTACGGCTTCGCGTAGATCTTCCTTAGTCCAGAGACAGAGATGGGCACCCCTGGAAGATCAGTGCTCTTTCTTGGGGTGACTAGGATGTGGTCTTTGTACCAAAACTTCAAATCCCCAAAGTTAGTTGAAAAGAGCCTCCTGCAGCGTGGTTTCTCTGTGTTTCTATCCAGTTACTGTGCACTCACAAATCCTTCCAAATCAGGATTAAACCAGTTTTCACGTGAGAAAAGAACTTAATAAGGCTCCTTTTGGTGTCCTCACTGAAGGTCCTAACATAGTTCTGTGAAGAACAAAGTCTGACGCGAAGGTGAAGAGGTGCACATGCAAAAAGAGACCTGAAATTAATAGCCTGTGGCAGGCTTTTTAATACATCAGTAGGTGAATGTAGAAGGCAGTCGGCTGGTCATATAGAGGTTTTTATTCACTGTATTAAACCTTTTAACTCTAATGGCTGTAAACCTGCGCAAACAGAAATCAGTGTTTGAGAGACCTTGCTAAAAGCTACCTAATTGCTTGGTCAGATGAAAGTAGGTATGAGCACTGAACATGAGAATAAAATAAGTATATTATATTTTAGAGTATAAGAACAGTCACATGGCTTCCTTTCAAGGAATAACACGAGCAATTAATCTTGTGCATTCATGTGGTAAGATTGAAATCTTTATAAATTACACAGTAAAGATATTTTAGCATCAAATAACCTTTTTAGTCCAGCAGATATTTACGAAGTTAATATTGACATTATGTTTCTAGTGATATTAATAATATAAAAGTAATGTAATTATTATGTTAACCAATAAAATAAGGGGTATAAAATACAGAACCAATGCAAGACCCTTCAGAATACATAATAAATAACTCTTCCTTTCCAACATCTCCTATTCTTACTTCTCTTAAGCAAAACACTTCGTGAATATGAGAAGAAAAACTTTGTGTGATATTATTACTGAAAGCTTCTAGAGTATCGAGTGCTTAAAATAGTTTATATTATACTGTGATAAATATTGTGGTTTTATTGAAACGTGACACTGATTTTAAAATATAGCTTTTTAACTAGCCTGTCATTATTTAACATTCTATGCATGTATTTCCATATCTATGACTTTACATAGTTTGAACAGTTTGAAAGCCTTATTTAAATGTGTAGTGTTTACTCCACATTTTCTGTATTAGTAGTCACTGATTTTTGTTAAAGTTGAATATTCCTGATATCCCAAATATTCAATATGTATTGACACTTTGACCTTTAATATGCACTTCAACAGATGTTTCTGTGGGCTTTCATGACTGTTGTTACTGTGTGTGTCCAGATAAAATGTTTCATTTGGGAAGTTTAACAACTGCTTCTTGTCTGTTTTTTGACAAGCAAAATAGTATAGTATATTGTTTTCATGTAAACCCTAAAGCCTTGGAAAGATCCATCAGTGCCAGAGAGCTGGCTGGGAGAGCCCTGCTTCTAACAAAGCTGCAGGCTTAGAAGCCCAAAATCTGCTAAGTGAAAATGAGAACAGGCTGGTATTTTTAAAGCATCATGTGCTAGCTTATGAACTAAAGTTTTGTTTGCATTTCCAGCTTTTTTTTTTCTTTCCATCAGTTTGGTCAAAAACTTTCCCTTTGTTCTTTATCAGCATTAACAGTTGCACTGCAGTCACCGGACTGATGCCAACTTATATATTTTCTGTATCTGGAGGTATTAAATCTGTAACTTGGCATATGCAGTAGGTACTAACTCAAAGTGTTTGTGTTCTGATGACAGCTGAAGGCAAATATTCATACTTTAGTTAAATTTACTGAAAAGCAGAGACCGCAAAGTAGTAAAGCTGGGAACAACATTGTTGCAAGTTACTGTATAGAGTACCTACACATGGAGTAAACTATAGACTTGGTAGAGTCACATTTTATCAGCCTATACACTGATTCTTCTCCTGCAGTCCTCCTTTTTTGATGCTATTTTTAGACTTGGATCATTCAAGAAATAGAGCCATGCTGTCCACGTGGTTATTTCCTCTGTTTTATTCGTTGCTGGGTGGAAGTCCAAGCAAAACTTTGATTACTGTTTCAGCAGTGACCACCAGTTTTTCGTGCCGTGCATTCTTAATGTCAGCTAAGTGGCCATTTGTTATGTTCAATATGTTTTCACAGACATAGAAAAGAAAAAAAGTCACTTGGCAATTACACAAGAATTTTCTTATGTCTTAGTAGAAAAATTTGTTATGCGTTCACCAGAAAAACTCAGTCCTTCCTTTCTATTAACTACAAATTAACACCCCAGCAATAAAAATGTCCTTAGTCAATAGGTTCAACACCTCTGCCGAGCTTCATCCCTGAGACCTGTTGCAGGTTTTCTAAGTCAAAATCCCAAATCAAGGGAATTATAATAGACTTTTAAAATAATGTTCCCACTCCTGTCCTAAAGCTGCTCATTGACAGGCCTCAAATGAAATTACAGCAATTGCAGCCCATTCCCCAGAAAGCTTAAAGATACTGAGGCAATCTCTCATGGAAAATGTGTTGCAGGATGGTAAGACCTAGCCAAGATCTCACAGGTTTATATCCTGTTTGGATTTAAAAGGGCTTGTTCAGCAAGATCAACTTCAGTGGCTTGTACTCGGTGTTCCTTCTTAAAGCATCTGGAAAGCAGTTGCAAGTTTTTGCTCTAAAACTGGCATGGCATACAGAGGGTTACTTGTTACTTTTGTACTCTTATGAGATATGAAGCATCAGCAGGCTAAAGTTGTAACGTTTTTTTTTTAACAACCTAAATATTTC
Organism: Eurypyga helias; assembly: GCF_000690775.1. Classification (NCBI taxonomy): domain Eukaryota; kingdom Metazoa; phylum Chordata; class Aves; order Eurypygiformes; family Eurypygidae; genus Eurypyga; species Eurypyga helias. The sequence goes on from NW_010246857.1 coordinate 65,184, forward strand.
TAAATTATTTTTAATTGAAACAGTGCCAGATGGCACAGAGCACATCTTGCAGCTCCCACAGGGAAGGTGCTGTCCCTTCTACATCTTGGAAATGAATGAGGAACTGAAGTGGTAAGGAGTGGTCCTCACTCATGGGTCTGTTTTCCTTCTGTGTCACACAAGACCGGAAGGGAATTCTGGGTGGGAAATGCCACATTACAGCCAATTTATTTTTCTTCAACATATGCTGGTGGATCATTGTCCGTATAAGGTAAGATGCTGTCTGGGAACAAGGAGAGTTTGGAAGAGATGCACCTACCAGGTATTCAAAGCAGGTAGCACAGAGCTGACTGTGCGGTCGTTCTTAGCTGTAGAGTCTCTCATTCAAAGATTTCCTTCTCCCTCCAGCAAGGCTTTTTACGCTATTCCTTTGTGCTACAAGGTAGTTGATCCTGGGGGTGGGGAAGCTTGCTGTTGTGATTTTCCAGGTAAAGGGATTCTTTGTACCGGTGCATGAAGTTCATTGCCCAGGAGTATACCAAGAGTTGGTGTGGGAGGAAAGCTTGGGCTTCCTTCTTGCACAGGCAAAGCAGCAAACCTTTCATTGGCATCTATTGCCTCACTGCTCCTCAGGTACCTCTAGGCTCCTCTCCGCTGCTGCTCTACACGGCAGCTTAGGCTTGCTGAGGAAGCTGTGTATCAGCACTACACCTCACTGCTCAGCTTTGGTCACCCCTTCCTTGGCTCTGCTGCCAGACCTGGCAGAAGAGGCTCATTGCTGAAAGCCACAGGGCCTTTCTGGAGATTCAGCTGTGCTAAGGGCATTTTTGCATCTTAACTTTAAGGTTTTTTCCTGCTCTAGGCTATGGTGCTTAATTTCACTGACGTACTGGCCTTGGGAACAGAAGGAAGAACAGAAAAGCAGAATATTAGAAAGTGTACATTTAAGTGAGTATAAAATCCTGTTGCTTTAATCTGTCTACTGTATTGAATAAAAACTGTCTTTTTTCTTCATGCTTCAGGGTTTTTTTTTGTGGAAGTTAAGATCGTTCAGTGATGCAGCATGGGTCTGTCTGTCCATTCGTCTGCTGCTCCCAGACAGCACCTGAGCTCGGTGGCTGATTTCAGAGAAATCTGACAGAGGCATGTGATCCCAGAGGCCCTGAACTCTTGCAAGCTCCATGAAAATGGGTCAAGCAAAAGAAAAGATGTCGCAATTGAAAGAGAGGCCATTGTGTGAGTTCAACCCTTGCTACTTATCAGAGAAACCATGAACTTTTCACCAATAATGCCTATCTACATGAAACCAGGCCTTCTTGTTCCACGGTTCATGCATGTTGTTTTTTTCCTCATAACCTTACTTATATTGCTGAATTTTACATGTATCCCTCAAAGAAGACATTGTTTTTTTGATTGGTTGTTTTTGCTTCAGATTTGCTTTGTCTATACATAGAAGTCATACACCTTTCCCAGAAAAGAAAATGTGGTGTGGCTATAATTTGGGTGTTATACAAGTGGTGTGTTCATAGTGTTTATTTCTGCATGAAGGGGAACCACTTACAATAGAGTGTAAGACCCCTATACTGCTCTAATCACGGTCACGCTATGGACTGTACTAGTGCAGGAATGAAAAATCATGCTATAGGAGAATGTGGCCCGTTATTTTTCTTAATTAAATGATGGGTATTTCTCCACACAAACTTGCCCACAAGTCAGATGAACCATGTTTTATAAATAAGGCAAATGATTTTACATACTTAGGAATAATGTATTTTCACCTATCTAGAGGTTGCAGTGCAGTTCACTTGAGCAGTCACCTATCTGATGTATATTTACTCCTCCATCCAACCCTTAAGATGGGCACTGATTTTTTATTATATCTGTAATATTTACTTTATATTGGGGGGAACATATTTCACATAATCCAAGAAAATCCTGAACATCTGTTCTGCACCACACCATCGATGTAGTACACGTTTCAGCTTCTGTGTGATGTAGTCATGTGTGCATTACAGACTTTTGGATATTTGTCAAAATTTCTTCCTAGCAGAGTGATTTAATATAGGGCTTTACAAATTCGTCTGTGCTGTTGTAAACCAGATAAGCCAGATTCAGACTTGATGATCCATTGAGCTAGGAGTGTAGGTGGGAAACACAGCTTCTTCCTTGCTTCTCTCCCAGTGCATGGCACTTTCAACGATAGTCACGTTATCATTCTCCTGTTGGCACAGTATTTACCCCACTGACTTACTAGTACCTAGAGGTGCTGTACCCATGCATGGAGGAACAAAACCAGCAAGCTAGAGTTGCCTCAAAAAAGGCAGGGGGTGAATGTATAGATCTTTATCTTTAGTAACCATAACAAACCTCACTACATTGTATTGCTTATTTTTACGTTAACAATATTGAATGAAAGGGTATGACGTAAAGGAGCACCTCCCAATAGATCTGTAACAACGATAACACTTTTCAGATAAGACTACTATTTCTAGAATGTCATTAATTAGACAAAAGAAAAAAGGTAGACTTCATCTTATTGACTGCTGGGTATCTGCAGTGTTTGTATCAGACGCCTATGCCTCCCTTGGCAATGCCTGGACAGAAATGGGCTCTTTTATAGTACTGTTTGTTTAAACAATATGATTCATAAAATAGTGCTGAAAGCTGGATGAAGTTTATCATAAAAGTTGTTGTCTCAGGGCTTATGGAAAAAAGGTTGTGTAAGGAGTACCATATTGCTAGACCATCACAAATATTGTACAATCTTGTTACTAGTTTGTTCTGTTTCTATATAATCCAAGAAACTGGAATTAGCTGCTCATGCAGTTAATGAAACAAAGTGAGACCATTTACATACTATTATCTAGTTTCTTCTGATGATGATATATTTCTCTTTTTCAATTATTAACAGCAAACAATAAAGGGTCTTCCATATTGTTCAAAACACTACTTACTGCATATGACAAATAAATTAGTAAACGAATAAGTTATAGGAGGATTTTGCTGAGGCATAGTAAGAACTGGTTCCTGTAAGAAGTTTCCAAACCAATATTGGATTGCCCTTCTGGATGGAAATCTGATGGGATGTCACCGTAAATCAAAAGCACTCAGAGGTGTACTAGACATGGACGAAAACCTGTTGAGCCGCTCTAGCACAGTCACGCAAAGCTCTTTTACAGTATCTCATCTGTGATTAGATTATGATATGTGAATGTTTCCATGAAGCTTGTCTAGGTAAAAACAGTAAACCAACAGCAAGGCCTAAGTAAATATCCATAGAGATTATATGGCAGTGTGTGTTGGTCAAAAGGAATGGCAGTAGTAGAGATTAGGGAAAGGTCTTTAGGAGATAGTTTTGATCATACTGCAGTTTTTTCTTCTTGGGTGTCTGAGGTCTAATCACTGAAGCTAGTGGGGTAACACTTGATACCTTCAAGATGATCTCTACATTCCTAATTATACTTTTACTGTACCAGTAATTCTTAAAAAAATTTGGAACAGTACTCCAATCTAGAGTTATTTAAAACATAGCTGGGGTTTGTTTGGTTGGTGGTTGGTTGGTTGGTTTGTTTGTTTTCTGGAAAGCAGCAGCTAAAAACACTAGCAGTCTTGACCTTCAAACTTTCAAAACTTGGGCAAGAAAGGTGGAAGTGACTATTGGCTCATATCCATTGAAAAGTCAGTAATGTATATACAAAATCACATACTTTCTGATTTTTTTTTTCCAATGGAAAATACAGCAAAACCTTAGGCACAGTGATCTTGATAAAAATACCAATAAAATCAATGAAAAGGCTCCACTTGACCACACTCTCTTTTAGGGCAGAACCTCTAAGATAATTACTGCCAAAACCCACAAGGTTTTTAAAGGGACTCTACAAGGACAGCAGGACAACCACCTGAGAGGTATGTTCAGATGTTGATTGTTAAGATGAACCCCTAAGAGCTTTGGTTTTGATATCTTTTCATTTGTGTGTGTATTTATGAGTTTACCAGTGTTGTGAAGGATAAGGATTTTTAACAAAAACATTGCTAAAGGAGAAGTAATTATACTTTCAGGACAATAACCTCATAGAACAATTTTATATCTGAATTTAACAATAATTTCTGATAGTTTGTTTCATTGGTTTTCAATGCCAGTAAGTGGGCGTAATATCTGTGATTCCTGTACTTACTTTTGCTGGATACAGTCTGATAGCATAATCTCAGCCATTTTGTATTCGAATAGCACCTTTCAGACACCCTTAATGGGTGGCATAAACAATTCAGTAGCTCAGCCAGTCACCTTTTATCCCAACATTAGACCACTGTTTCCCATCCATCATGCGTATCATGAGAAGATGATGTTTTGCTGAATGAACAATTATACAGATAAAAACTGATGATCAGAGGTAAATTCAGTAAAGCAGAAGATTCTAATCCCATGGTGGTCTGGTTCCACTTTGGAGAAATTTGTATGGCTAGAAAACTTGCTTTATATTTTGAACTGTTATTATCCTCTATTCTGCAATGTTTCTCTGTTCCCTGCATGCCTACAAATGGAAAACATCTATACACACAATATTCTTCAAACAGCTTGTGAAGACCTTAGACGATGAAAGGCCTTGAATTAATGTGGGATAGTGTTACTACTAGGGGCGTGTATGTGCTTGAGGTGCAAAGAATGCTGCACGTTAGACAGTAGAAACATTTATTCCAGCAGTTTTCATTCTCATTCTGGTTCATTTTTGCCCTATGTGTTTAGCATTACAAACTAGGAGGATTAAGTGAAGTGAAAGACAGCTTTTTTTTTATTTTTCCTCCAGCTATGTCAACAGTAGAGATTATCACTTGGGAAAATGTTTCTGGAGGAAGCCAACACCTTGCTGCTTTGCCTAAAGCTTACCCACTGCAAATAATAGGATGACCCAATGAGTGTATTTGGTGAAGAATATGTGTACGTGTGTTCTTACCCAGTTTTGCATAATTCTGCTATGTGGGTAATGCTGTAATCGAAATTACATTGCCCTTAATGTTGGCCTTGGGCCCCTATCTGCCTTTCATCTCAACAGCAAGTTTTTTTACTTGACCCCAAACAGCAGTGCCACCTGACCATGGTGGGAGGTCTGGTCACCTCCACATAGCAGACTGACCTGGCTGCTGTTGACTTTCCAGCCAGTGTTTGCAGGGTAAGACTCTACCCACGTGCAGATCTTAACACAGAAAGCCGATGGACAGGAATTGCATAATTCCTTGTTCCTGGCTTCTGACCTGTCAGCATACCATCTCTTGCATTCTGCATGGAGTAGAGAGATGTGTGGAGGAGAAGCAAGTGTCTGCAGAGATGTTCCTCACAGGAATGGAGATCACGCCCTTTGGCATCATCTGGCCTTTGGCAGGAATCCCAGTGCTGACTTCAGAAGTGCACGTAGTATGTATGGGTTCAGTACAGGATACAGGACCTAAATGGGAGAGGGTGGCTGGTAGAAGGCAGAACAAACCAACTCGGAACATCAACAAAGACAACTTCTCTTTGTCAGTTGCAGAAAGGGTGTGAATTGAAGCCAGGTTCTAATCTGCTTCCCAAATCAGACTGAACAGTTTTGGCACACAGATTGTTTCTAGTCCTGTGTTTATAAATCATCCTTAAAGGACATAGTAAAAAATTACTCAACTCCTTGGGACAAGTAAGGTCTTCTCAAACACATAGCAGATGCAGCAGCATCCTGTTCTCAGTGGTGCAACTTGAGAGAATTTGGTGTGCAGTAGCTTCTAGGGTTGGTGGGGATGGGAAGCTGCATTGTCAAGAAAGCACTGGAGGTATATGGGAAATTTAAAGCTGTAAACAAAACTGATGAAGGTAGTGGCAAGACTCCTTTGGAGTGTGACAGGCTTTGAATGAAGACAACAACCTGTTTCTTTCATCATGTCTCTTTCTCTATAAAAAGAGAAGTTTGGGGGGACAACACTCTTACAGACCTTGCCTATCTTTTCCAGTTTCCTTTCTTCTTACTCTTGGGCTCCTTGAATTCCTATTATTCTAGGCTCAAACCAAGCAAGTGACAGTGCTAGCTTATGCCCTACATTTCAAAGGGAATTAGCCAGGCTTCTGGCTAATTGTGAACATCTGTTCACATAATTCCACACACGAAGTTAGAAGTGGTATTACTAACAAGTTAAAATTTACATTTGGATACCTTTCACCCAAAAGGATTCCCAACATTCATCAGTACATGTATGCCAGAAGCATCATTATTCAAGCAGCAAAACGAGGTCACAGAAGCACATCAGATAGTTTCTCATTCTTGAGTAGAAATATGCAGAGGTTTAGACTGCATGCCATACACCTCCTAGGAATTTGCATCTATCTAAAATTTCGTAGCAGGGGAGATATCATAAAAGCCAACTACCAAAATGGTACGTAGAGGGAAGTAAAAGCTTAAAGGACATATTGATGGCTCATGTCCTCATCAAACTTAACCATCTGTATTTAGCCAGTGTTACTGCTGCAAATAAGTTTGTGCCTTATCAGCTTGAACACAAAGGTTAATTAAACTTCTTTCTGGTTTTGATATATTTCCTAGAACATGTAGCAAATGATTTGTAGAGGCTAGCCAGTTTGTTACAAGTAGTGCTGTTATACACAAGAAAATATGAATCAATCAGGGCACAGTGAACTTATCAGAAATCTGCCAAGGAAACAGGGAATAGGTTCCACTAACATAAAATTTCCTCATGTCAAAGAGACTGTATGCTTAAAGTCAGGCCTGGCATCACTTATTATCAAACCTCAGACCCCTTTGGTGCCTGTCTTAAGGCAAACACAGCTGATGTTGAGAGGTTGCACAAAAATATCAACTTCCCATTCAATGCAGTGGTATCAGGATAAAGCTCTAAAATGAGCAGGGAGCTGTCAATAAATTAAACAGTGCTATGTAGGCAGAAGACCTCATGGAAATACTGGAGCAGATGTCTGCTTGTCACTATTGCTGCGCAGGAGAGATGACATAAATTTCAAATGTCACTGTGTTCTACCATATTTTATCTCCTAAAAACATTTGCCTTGTCTCTTGAATGGATATCACATTAAAAGCACGGTTTTGAAAAACTGCTTTCCTCGTGGAAACTCACCTGGAGGTCATAAGTCAGGAAAGCATAAACAAAACATCCTAGCCAGAGCCTATAGCTTTAAAGGCCTCCTATAATGAGGAACAAAGCAAAAGCTACAGAAAAGAATGGATGGGATGTAGGTTTTGTGATGTACATCAACTTTGATGGATCACATTCCATTACAGAAAAGAGGAGAAACCTCCCAAACTCAACAATCCCTGCTAATAAACTTCAGTGAGGACAAAATTCCTCTCTGCTCAACACCTGGTTTAACTCTGTGTGCACATAGGTTAGGGCAGCTGGGTACCTGTGAGAGGGGAATGCCACACAAGCACTGTTTCACCTTCTTAGCTCTGCCCAATCTCCAGGACTTCAGAGTCTGAAAAGCACACCTGGAAGCCAAATCATGCATGAAGGGACATGAGGTAAATGATTGCTTCCTACTCTGTCCTTCAACAGAGCTGTTGGAGCTATTGCAAGGATGGGGGAGGGGGAAGGTATCACAACTGTAAAGCATATTTCCAGGATCTCTCCTCCAAACTTATCTCAAGCCTTCCATAGGGATTGAACTCCATCTTCAAGTTATTTAGTTTTTTAATAGCCTGTTGGAAGACAGTGCCAAATCTGGTATGTTCAAGGTCATGACCAGTTTATCACTATCTGATATTTTGCCTACTACTTTCCAGTTTGCATCATTCTCTTTGCATTGTTCTTTTCCACAGTTCAGATTCAAATCTTTTTTGTCTATAGATAGAAACGTTATAACCCCCTTTGAATCTTTGGCTAAACAAGCTGTGCTCTTTTCACTTATTTTAATAAAATGTTTCAGAGTCCTCACTCTTTTTGAGCAACAGAGACTCTAGGAAAAAGAGGTCAAATGCCGAAATACATGTATTTTATAGGGGGAAAAAAAAAGATTAAGCAGATCAGACAAGTAAATATTTGCGTGAGAGACTTGGGAAAGTAAATTAAGGCACCTGTATTTATCTTCACGTATGTATATATATGTATGAGTGCATTAGTGCACAAATTTGTTTTTCTTTCTATTACATAAAACACCTATGAACATGATGTTATACTATGACAAGAAATGATATACTTTTATAATATCAGAAGATACTCAGAATCACTGCCTAACCCTTCACTACCCTTCAGTAATTTCTGTCCAGACAGGAGAAACTAGTCAAGAAAATTCTGATTTCACATGCAGGGAGAAAATAGCTGTGTGAGGTAAAATAATTTTTTTTTCTTTCTAGACAATGATTGAAAATCAGAAACTTTGCTGGGTGTCTTCTTGAGTATGGCATTAGTTGAAAGCATGTGGGGATTTGGTGTCTTATTTTTTTTTATTTTTCATTTCTGTCTTAACCCACATCATAGCCAGGAGTGTTTGAATCTGGGTTTTGGCTCTGGATTGGATTTGTTCATTTGGTTTGTTCATAGACCCTGTCTGTGAATAAACCAAATGAAACTGAACTCTTTCACTTACAAAACATCTGAAATCCAGATCTGTTTCATTTTATGGCTTAAGCCCTTTCTTATATTCTTGCATCCAGCAGCTGGAGAGTTAGCTCTCTGGTGAGACAAAGCAACAGGCATTCACAATGTTTGATATAAATCCTCTGATTTATCCTCTGTTTTCCACGGAAATCAATATAATCCCTATAGTTTAGAGATTATACAGTGATTTGAGTAAACTCCTAAGTATGGTTCTCTTCTTTGTGTGTAGGATAAACCTGTACCAAGTTGATTTATTCAGTTGTATGCATATTAGGGGGATTTAAACAAACAAACACACAGTACCAGTATTAACTTTAAAGATTTGTATTTTTTTTTAAATATGTTCAGAGGTGATGTCTACACATCAGGTGGCTTCCTTCTAACAAAAGGAAAGCTACAGAATGGCATCAAGCTTTATTGCTCACTCTCAGGGACCCTGTACTAGGTCTAGGAACATAAGAGCATCTTAGTGGACAACCATAGAAGTAGTTACACATGAATAATGTTGGATAAAGTATGATGTTAGCATTTTGAGTTAAATAAATGCATAAAACATCTATTTTTCCATTGGGAATCCAAATCCACTTCTGGTTTTTACCAATTACCATTTCAGAAGATCTGGTAGAATTTTGGAGCAAATGTGGTAGATAGTAGTAGTGTGCTATCATTTTAACCCCAACTGCTACAGAATACTAAAGGCAAAATCACTCAAAACTGTCCTAGTTTGAAAAATCTAATGAAAATACCATTGAAGCTTTTGCCTTGAAAAGAAAAAAGTGAAATATTTTCAAGAACATGTTAAATAAGACAACACTTTTAATCCAGAAAAAAATTGTTTCAGCAAGGTAAAAATTCCACTTTAAAACCACCTTGTGTTCTTAACTCACATTAATTTTTGGTTGTTCTATGTTATAGGAAAATATCAGTATAAAATATGTGGATTACATTTAATACTAAGAGGAATGTATATACATGTTTGTGGGCTTGTACGTGAGGGCATTTAAATAAATTAAACAGCATCAAAGAACCCATTTGAAACTAAGTTGGATGTTGGGTATCTTCTAGTTTAGTTTTCCCTTTGAAATCCCAGGAGCTAAACTCGTCAGCTGTGTCACTTAGGAACTTCCATGGTTCAGAATGTGTTGACAAAAGACAAATTGCTGAAGGAGGACTCTGTCCATCTGCCAAGGAAAACTGAGGGGTGAATATACAAGTCCTCTTTATCCAAAAGTATGTGAATAGTATTCTGCACAGACAGCTGTGTTAGTGATATGGTTTTATGACAAACAAACAGTGCTAACTAAAAAGGGATTAATGAAGATATATATAAAACAGCCTACCTTCTGTTTTCCTGCAAGTGTCAACATTGTTAAAGCCTTATATTGTATAGACTTCATTACACTCTTAACTGGCACTTGTCTGATCTTTGCTAGTCGCAAAGCCTGATAAGGCACCATTAAATATGTAACTTCTTATAAATGCTTTATCTTTTTTTGCTTGTAATCTTATGTCACCATCAGACAGACTCCGAAACTTATTTATCAATTCAAATGAAATTTCTGTTTGCTGTAACCAAACAATCTGTGTTTTCCTGTTGGAAATATTAGAAAAAGCTTCTTACAGGGTTGCCAGGTTTCCCATTGCCCCAGTGGGAATACAGAGGCATTTGATAATTTCCAAAACATGTTATTTTTCCTAGATGATTAAGGTAATAATATTTTTCCAAGCTCTTTAAGATCAATTTACAGCTTAGATTTTGTCTGCCCCATCCCCACCGCCACACCATACACACACACACGTGCACGGAGTGGTGTAACCCCTCAGGTAAACCTCACTACCATATATTCCCCTTCATGGTTTTGAATGAAATCTGAAAAATATCTCTAATCACACTGAAATTTAACCTTTTAAGATTTTTTTCTTTTTCAATGCCATGCACTCCTTAGCATCTGCAGGACTAGGACTTTCACATGTGGAATTAACCCATTCATTCCACATACCCTTAGGGTAGCAGCTGTTCCAGCAGAATTTGGGATACTTTTCCTTTTGCACTGATAGCCTCCATTAAGTTTAATAGAAAAGAGGATCCTGCCACTCAGATGAAGAAAAAGAGAGATCCTTTGGGTCAAATTTTTGGCTGCTCTATAATCAGGGGTTTGCTGTTTTACTTCCCCTGTCTCTTTGTGGATGCGCTAGTCCTGCTCCATAATGGTATTATGATGACTCCAGCACAAAATGAGACTGGTTTGAGGTAAAGGGTACCTTAACCTTCAGGTTAATGGTTCCAAGTTCGGAAAAATTATTTGGAATGAAATGGATAATATTATCATGAGGAATAAGCACCTCAGGTCTCTTCAGCTAGCTAATCTGTCACTGTCAGGCCATTGATAGCACTGGCTTTCAAAGTCTGAACTAGCTCCCATGACAGCTTGCATTCAGCTGTGAAGTGGATTGTTTTGCATATTGGGAAGAGAAGCTGTAAACGTATAAAATCAATGAATGACTCCTGGCCATTCCAGTGGCGTAACATTTTTGTCAGGAACCTGCTTCTATCAGATTTTTAAGCATCCTGACCAAGAATGATTTATGGTACTTTAACCCTGAGAGCTGTCACGTAAGTAGCCACTACGAAGCAAACAATAGGCTGTGTTTTTTAACTACCTAGGCTATGGAGAAAGGTTACCTAAGAGAAAAAGCAACCTCCCCAACCTACAGTTGATCACGTCTCCTTCACTTCTGTTTTTCTGGGACATGTGTCTGATGGATTTTGGTATAACAGCAGACCATTGTCCCGACTCTTATTCATCTCCAGCCTGCCTACTCTGTAGTCATTCATGCAGTAGAAGCCAAGGATTTCTTCCTGGCAGAAGTGTCCCACGGTAAGCTTCATATTCCATTTTGCTGATGCTAGTTAAGCCTTTCCATTCCCTCTTGTATCAGTAGGATTTCCAACCTTGACCCATTGCTGCGAGGGTCCTGGCCTTGAATGTCCATCCTGTGAATGGATGTACTCCCCACTGGCAGCACAAACATGGTCTTGAAAGCTAAGGAGATGCCTGCTAGGAAAATAATTCTATATAAGGACATTCGCTGCTATGAGAAACCTGGTACTTCCAGCTCAGTAACTTCTCCCTCTCTCTTGTTCCTCACCAATCCCTACATAAAAGCAGAATGGGGGTTAGGAGGGGTGTATCTTCATGAGGATTAGGGGAGGTAGAATAGGGAAAAGAATTGAAATGATACAGCAGACCTTACTAAAACTCTACTCCCCCTAGCCAGCCTTAAGAACAGATTGGGTCTAAACTGAGCAACCCAAACCATCCCTTTGGGCTTTCCTGTGGTTCTGCTTCATCTAGTCAGTCAAAGCAGACTTTTTAGCATAGACTTGAACATGTTTGTTTTTAAAAAGGTAACAACGTCCCAACACAGGAAATCTTCTGGTCTGAGTAGAGCTATGCAAATACATAACCATTGTTTCATTACAGTGGAAATGTTATCTAACTATTCTCTTTTATTTTACTGTGACTTGATCTCTCCCCAAAGGGAAGAGATTAATGTTCATCAATGCACATTTAGTTTTGCTTAACAATTTGGTGATCATGTAAAACTATAGGGATATATTCTTAAGTTCTTCTGAAACTGTGGCTGAAGAAACAACAGAATCCCAGCATCTAAAGATGGTGAGTTAATAATATTATTTTATACGTCCAAAAATCTAGCAGTACCCTATACTATTACTTCCCAGAGGTGACAGGAAAACCTAAGCCTGGTTTAATTTTCCTGGGTCTTGACTGTCCCTACTATTTTACATAAAGGCTTTGTGGAAGGTTGGTAAACAGGTAGAGGCCAAAAGTGGAATAAAAATCCAGCAGCTGAATTTAGTTGGTTAGTCCTATGTTTTAAAACAGGATTAGCCTTCGTTAAGTGACACTACAGAGTAGCATGAAATACAGTATGAAGAGCCTCAGTGTCCTGATAACACCAACAAAGTAACCTAGTAAGTGTAAGCTTGCTGTGATGGATGGCATGAAGAGAGAGCTGGGAGGGAAATTCACAATGCAAAGTTATTTATGGAATACAAGGACACTCAATGAATAATAAAGATGGAGACCGCTGACATTTTGCAAAAACAAATACTCTTTATAACTAATTTTATTCATGTTATAGGAAGTTCCTACATGTTTATAACTACTACCACTGTTCACCAGCAGTGGATATGAAATGCAGATGTGGAGGCATAACGCCTTTTTCATATTGCCTAATGAGTGGCCCTCTTCGTTGCTGAGTTATTACTGCTGTTCTGATGAAGAAGGTCCTTTGATTTCCTGCAATCCCTACACAGGGCTTGCCTCCTGACACCCTGTATTACACGTAGCTACAACCCTATTTTGGAGTGCTTTCCCTTTTTGTCAGCTGATGCATAAAATCACCAGAGGTAGTGACCTGAAGATGCAGATGAGATCCAAACCCAGTTATAGTTAGTGAGGATCTTTCCCTTGACTTCTCTGCCCTTCAGATCTGATGGTTTGTATTAAATGGACTGCTTTGCTCAGGATGCTGAAATCATCCCTGGATGCTGAAATTTGGTCCTTCCTGGAAGTTCATGTGTCTGCTGGCTTGAACTGACTTCCACTGAATGCCATTGATGACAAGAGCACATGTGACAAGAGTGATGCTAGGACTGGGCAGCTTTGCAGGACGGAGATGGAATCAGTGACTGCCTTTGGAAATCAAGGTAATATTTAAACTGACATTTGCTGACAGCACAACTGAACTCTCCTTCCCCAGAGTTATAGAAAATTTCCTTAATCATGAAGTTACTACCATTTTTGTGCCATCTTTCCCAGTCTTCACTGAGAGTCTGTAATCTGCAAGCAGACCCATGTCAGGATTTGTTGTATCTATTGCTGTAGGATTGACTGTAAATGCAAATTAGACTGAGCTTTGTGGACAAGAGGGTGTACAAAGCATTCGGTTCCTCCAAGGAGCACACAGAAGGAGTTACAAAGTACCTGGACAGTAACCTGCAGGATAAATAAGGCAAGGTCAAATCTGGGGCTTATTCTTGATGGGATCTCTTCATATCAGACCGCAGTCATTTGATGGGTTACAGGTAGAGAGTCTGAGAAACACTGTGCTCATTAAGTCAAGGCTGGAGCCCCACTGAGTATCTTTAAATGATTACTCACAGCAAATTCTAGTTTTAATGAAGTCAAAAGCTTACCTCCATTAAAATATGAGGTTCCTAAATACACTCAGTCTGACGTGGGCATTTAACTGAGGTATTTAGATTAGGATCTGAGTTCATAGAGTTAAATCTTCAGCGAATGATATGTCAGAAGGAAGACCAAACAACCTTGAAAGTTTCAGTTTACCTGGAATTGTTTGGAGTAAATTGCTAAGATATTTTTCTCTAGAGGTGTGTCTAAATTCTACCAATCCCAACTGCCTACAACAGGAAAAGTTTTGACTTTCCTCTCCTTGTACGAACCATTAATCCAGGAAACAATGCCTCGATTCTTAAGATCTCTCCCTCCTCTCAAGTTGCCTGTTGCCATTTACTCTTCATTAACTCTTACAGCTCTACAAATGCTGTAATCTTGGGGCTATAACATTTCTGCTGTGAGCATGGGCTCTGAGGCCATGTGCTGTTCCTGCAATTGCATCACAAACACATGATATGGGAAAGAATGAGTAGAGGAATGAAGTTAAGGAGTGGGATAGACAATTGAAAAGGAGCTTAGCTCTGCAATGCAAAGCCACATCCTTCTATTCTCTCTTTTAGAGGAGTTATGAAATAGGGAGAGGACCCGTATAGAAAATCAGAATGCAGAATTTGAACACCTTAAAGTTTGGTTGGTTCTGGTTCCAGAATCTGGTTTGAAAAATGTCTGAAGTCTTTCTGGCTTGTCTGAAGGACAGCATGGGTTCTGGCTTTAGGCATACGGAACTCTGTTTGTACACACAGGGCTTCTGTTTATTTAGTAACTGAAGATGGTGTGTAGTGAAAGCTATTCTAATTAGCTGCACTTAGAACTTTACAAGTTTTAAATCTTCTCCTTCACTTTCCTAGAGATAAATCCCATCTGATACAAAGGAAGATTATTTATCTCATTCCAGATTCCCTGTTCTTCTGCAAAGGTGGAAGTGACCCAAACAAAACAGGAGTGGCCACTGAAGAACAGTAATTGTATGGGGTAGGTGGAGGGGGGCCTCACATCATATTGTAACAACAATGCATGAAGTGAGCTGGGAAGGGCACTGCATGCTGAGGAGCCTTTCACTTGTAGTATAATGTAGAAAATCCTTGAGCTGGACTATTTACAGAAAAGATGAACAGGTCCCAACCAAGACAGGGTTCAAGAATCAAATTTTAGCATCTGTTTCACTCTAGGCCTAAGTTCCACTGACCTCACATAAAGTCTCATTCACCTGAGGACCAAAAATGATGTTTTAAGCTTTTTTCCCCCCCCATTTATATTATATTTCAGTAATTCTGCTCTTTTTGTTCTGGTCTTCCTTTGAAAATAATGTTACAGACCAAAAGCAACTCTGGTTATCAGCTGTGCTGATGCTGTTCTTGGTGATGAATGAAGGGAGACTGGAAAATGATTTTGTTGATGGAATTTCCTCAATACCTTTGGCATTAGACACAATGGAGTGACCATGACTTTGACGTAATAAATCCACTGGGGTATTTGTTTAAGGCCAACCCTCCATGACTTTTTAACGTGCCTCAGTCAAGAGGGGATGGGCTAGAAGCTCAGTAATTAACTTTTTAAAGGAAATACATCCTTTTTTTTTTCACAAATATACACAGTTTTAGAATCTATAAAGGCAATAGGTTGACAAACTAAAGATTTTTTCATTATTAGGACAGACATGGTATATGACACAATGGATAATTCTGATATGGTACCAGCAAAAATGTAATCAACTTCCTGCTACTGTGTGTATTTTGAAGTCACAGAACTGAGTGCTGTGACCCTTTAAGAAACAGGGAAATTACTCTGTAAATGTAACAGGGTTTTTGTTGGGGTTTTTTTTTGTCTTAAAACTGTCTCTATGTCCTCCTACTGCCTCCTGCTTCTTGCACTAAACAGCAAAGGAGTGGCAGCTACAACTCTGGTTTTGAAGGAAACCAGCATAAAGAGCTATCAATTAGGGACAGGTCCAAGACTGAACTAAACAATGACTGAAATTTAATTGTAACCAGTCTTCATTTACTTTGCTGAAAATGGCTACAATTTAGAGCAGTGGAATTTTCCCAAAGCAGAACAAAAATCATGAGATGTGTGTGAGAGGTTTTATAATATTGAATGTCATAAAGGGCAAGAGGAAGTAAATTTTGGCCATGCAGAAGCCTGTTTCTGACTACAAACTCAACTAGGGTGAAAAAAAATATATATTCAGAGGGCAGTGAGTCAATGATTAAGAGATCAGCTGCTGTACATGCTGCAGTAGAAAAGCACAATTTCTAGTTCCTCAGCAAGCTGGACTTTGATGATCCCCCAGTAGGACTGGTCAGACCTGTCCAGGGCCGCACAAGACCCACAACATCCCATCACACATGTGTCTTCTCAAACTGGAGTAGTGACTCTGCCTCTCCACTCCTACTCCTCCCTCCTCATGTTGCCCGAGACTCCTACCTCCCTAGAGAAGAAGACACCAGTTTTGAAAGGAGTAATTTCGCCAATTCCCAAATGGCCAGGAGTCCCACAAGCTGTGAGCCAGTATAGAGGCAGCAGGTCCGTAGCTGTGGCTTCCACTGTTCCACAGCAATTTCTATCTGCAGGCACCTAGGCTGGGGAACATACAAAGTACCAAAAAAATAAAGGAATGGGAGGGAAGCCTCCATGTGGGTGCATGCTGTAGAGTTGGTAGCCAGAAATAATTTGATGACGGGTAGAGATGAACTGCAGGACTTCCAGAAGGTCAGGACTCCAGGAAGTGTCCTGTATTGCTTATACATGGGGCTACCAGAAATTTATCCATGGTCTGGAAGAAGGTCCTTGTATAATCTTGAATATTTTGCAGCTGTCACTTCCTACCCTCCCTCCCCCATTCCATCAAAGACTCCTACCACATGCAGACAAGGCAGCTAGGAAGCAGGAATCATTCTCAGAGAGTGCTCCCAGCTAGCGAAAGAAAGGAGATCTGGCAATCCATGCAGGTTTTTGCAATATCAACCAGGATGCACCCCCCGCAACCACACTCCCGCCATGTAGCTTTTTGTACTATTTAAAGAGCAAATGTATTGACAAGTCTTAGCAAAGTCTGATTGGGATTGTTCCAGCCGTTGGGCTGGAGATCCTGCAACGCAGATGGTGACGCTGGAGGTGATGATGAAAAAGCAGTGCCAGAGCTCTTTCACTCCTTCTGGGAGAGAGCCTATACTAAGAACATGCAATTGAGAGAAAAGGGAAAAGCTAGTGGTAAAATCCCCATCTACCTGGGGAAGCTTAGAGCCAAATGAACTCAGTGTAGAACCAAAAACACTGGTCTACTTTGTTTTACTTGCAGCAAGTTTAAAAAAAACCCAACCAACCAACCAACCAAAAAAAACCCCAAAACCAAACCACAAACATGCAGCAGTGAAAAAAATGCCAACATCGTCTTTAAAAGGATATGGAATAGAGGGGTTTTCCCCTTGGCTCACATGTGCTAGGAGTATTCTGTAATTTCATTTTGTAAGAAGCACATTGATCTCCTGGCACTGAAGGAAAAAAAATAGATGTTGACTACAAAAATGGGAGCCAAGAATGTATTATACAGGAATGGGTCTTGCCAAAGTAAGCAAAATCCAAACATACCACACTTCCCAAATTATCTTTCTTTCCTGCTTAATGCACTGTAAATGAATTTCAGTTGGACTTTGACAGCGTTGTGGACTGGATTCAATCCCATTTATATTGTACATAGATAGGAATTGATGATAAAATGATATTGTTTGAACAAATAGCTCACTTCCTATGCAATAATTCTTACAATTGTTAACATATTAGTAATTATAATCATGTTGCATTTATAATAGCACCTTTCTTCAACAAGAATCCTAATGCTCTTATGAAATAAAGTGATTGTACTGTGCATATGTTATCTTAACTGAAAACATATCCGACATGACAGCTCTGACTGTAAATCATGCTTTAAAACAGAAGGTTAACTTTCCTACCAGCCCATTTCTTTTTCAGTGCCTTTTTTATTCTTAAATTTGCCTGTGCTCACTCCTCCATAGAGTATATAAAATGCTTTCCACCAAAATAAATGTAAGAAATCTGCAGCACTAGGCAATCTTCATAGGGCAAATCCTCATTCCTTTTCAGTGCTGCAGCCATTGCAGTTCTGTTTAATTTCCCTTGATTTTTGAAAAAATAAGACAATAATCAGTGGCAGAAAAAAACTCCTTAATGAACAATATTAACATTTCAATGGTTCTATTCAGCCATTACTGTTGACACTCTGGGTGTGCAGAAAACATGAGGTAAGCCCTCATTGCTCAGACTTGAGTGAAACAGGAAGGTGCCTGCAGTTTTTACTCAAGAAAGGTATGTGAGATCAAGCCTGGGGAAAAACCCTCTTAAATGTAGCTCATGCTGCTTAATGTCATTAGACTATACATCCTGGCAGTTTAGGCTTGGTATCTCAATTAAAAATAAACAAACAATCTCTAAACCTTTATGTAGATGAAGTAACACAAGTCCTCTTAATTCCTGATTCCGTAAACACAAGCAAACTTGAAAGGTTCATATAGTTTTGTTTAGGTCCACAGGGATGGCCTCATCATAAACTAAGATATATGGAGCAGTGTTTAAAGGAGCTGGGTATTTCCTTAAATATAAAAATAAAAACTTTCCAGTACAGACTTAATATGGATGATTCTTCTTTCTCTTACTGCTCAAGGGTTAGACATGGATGCATTGGAGGAATTGGTTAGGATGTATGGCACACAGCCATTGTAAATAGAGTGTGTCCCATCACTGCCTTCACTGCCTCAACATCTCTGAGTGATGGGGATAAGTGCATAGAATCTGTGCTACTCTCTGAAAATTATGAGAATCTTTTTTTTCCCTCTTAGGATCTGTGAGTATTATTATTATCATTAGCCAATGTAGGAAGTAGAAGTAGTCAATATTGGCGGTGCTTGCAAGCCCATTGTCAAGATTTAATCAATCTCTATTCTTCTTGGTGTAGATATTTATCTGTGATCTTAGAGTTAGTATGCTACTTCCATCTATTGATCCTTTCAATCATATCTAAAGATCAGAAAATAGGGAAAAGAGAAAAAGTGGCAATCACTCATGTTGAAAAAACGTCAGAGGAAGAATCAAACTTCATTTCTGAGAAACAAAGTCTAGAAACTACTTTTCCAGTAAAAACAATATAAAACAAAACCCAAAGCTCTTGTTGGCCAGCCATGGAAAATGCCTATTCCCTAGGTAAATGTTTGAATAGTTAAAAGAATGAGGGAAAGATGGTGTTAGCTAAAATGTTTTGTGCCTTGGTGATAGAATGAGCTTTCTTTACCAGACAGATGTAGGAATGCCCTGCCCTGTGAGTCAACAGACTGACAACATGGCTATTATTTGCCAGTTTAGAACAAGAAACAAATGCTTTGGCTACAGGAGCTGAAACTACAGGGCTAAGACAGGTAAGCAAAATGGAAGTACACATGCTGGAATATATCCAGGATGCCATGTTGTTAAAACTTCTACCTCTGAAAAATACCATAAATACTGTATTGCCCACAAATGAAGAAAAATTGTAGATGTTGTCCAAGATTCCGAATTATTCACAGAAGGCACATGGAAACTTAACAATAACAAAGACATGTCTTTTGTTTTAACTGTTATCAGCTCTGGTGGGTTACGGAAAAGATGGTGGGTTCGTGCTTGATGCGCTGTATGGACAATAGCGCAGCCCTTGTCTTCCAACCCTTCTTGCCTCTTTTGAGCATCTCGTGCTAGGACTGACACTCATTCCCTGTGTGACCCTGTTATCTCAAAATAGTTGTACTTTGCAGATGAAGGTAATTCAGATATCAAAACTTTCTGAAGCTTGAAAGAGATGCCTTTGTGTACAGACCACTCTTAATTCCCAGATAAGACCAATCACCCAGGAAGCCAATCTATGACAAGCAGCACATTTTACATTCATATACACACACCCTTAATCCAAATTCACTTCCGTAGGGAGAAAGCTTTCAGTAAATTCCCTAATCAACCAGTATAAGTGGAAAAAGCAGAATGGGAGGTGTGGTTTCACTACTTAGTTTGTGTACAGACCACTCTTAATTCCCAGATAAGACCAATCACCCAGGAAGCCAATCTATGACAAGCAGCACATTTTACATTCATATACACACACCCTTAATCCAAATTCACTTCCGTAGGGAGAAAGCTTTCAGTAAATTCCCTAATCAACCAGTATAAGTGGAAAAAGCAGAATGGGAGGTGTGGTTTCACTACTTAGTTTGTTTTCCAGGATTTACATTTAATTTAAGTCAAAGTTAAAGTAAAAGAATGATCCAATACTAGTTTCCATCAGAAACATTTCTTTTTTAACAAGCCAGCATTTGCTGATAAACTCAGTTGAAAACATAAACTGAGAACCAATAAGGAAAATTATTGCAAAATTAGAAACAACCACTGAAAAGGACAGGCTGAATATAAACAAAAGGGAAAAAGTTAGGAACGTCACTAGGCATCAGCTTTTCCAAAGCCAGGGGTGTCACCATGTGTGGTTTTATTGTATACCTGAACCATTCAGGGCATTGGGTGACCTGCAATGCCTCTGACAAGCTCATCGGCAAACCCTCCAGTGACTATCTTAACATTTGTCTCTGCAGAGACTCACTCTTGGTGGATCATCAGAAGAAACTGAAATCTTCTAAAAAAATAATTAAGGCACCTGGTTTTACCCATTTCTTGAGAAGTTTGTTGCACAGGAGCATTTCCAGACTGCGAACATGGGGTACAGTTTAAAAGGGAAGAGATGGGTCTATCATCTTCGCAACTAAGTTGCTTATTTAAGTCCAGGACATTTTTACAAGAAAACAGTGGTCC
Organism: Eurypyga helias; assembly: GCF_000690775.1. Lineage (NCBI taxonomy): Eukaryota > Metazoa > Chordata > Aves > Eurypygiformes > Eurypygidae > Eurypyga > Eurypyga helias. Next base: position 85,817 of record NW_010246857.1, read on the forward strand.
TTGTCTAGCAGACCTGGGTTTGTTTCCTTACTGCTTTATTAGCATCTCCAATTAACACATTACAAGCCTTTTGCATCAATACCTTTTTGCAGTGTTGGCCCTTGTCTTTTTCCACTGTATGTGTTTTGAGTGACAGACCACAGGACTTCTCCAGACTCTTGTAGATCATCTGCTACTCCCCAGGTAGTTCCTGCCACTTACACTGACATTGCAAATTTACTAAACTAAATTTCTTCACCTTTGACATGGACCTCACTGGTCTGTGGTGAGAAAGACCCAGGGCTGGACATGGATAGGAAGAATGAAGTCCATAGTGCCTTCAAAGCCACTCAAAAACACTTGCTCGGTTACAGAACACGAAAGTTTTGTCCAGTAGCACTTCGTCCTGTTTTCAGAAATGCAATGACTTTAAATTGTAGCTGCTTCCTTGTAACTAACTACGCACAAATGTTGAACCCATGGAAATTGTACAGTAAACACTACTTGCTTAGTGTTATACTGGAAAGAACAATGAGGGCAAAAACTCCCAAGCTAAAACCTAAGAGCAACACAAAATACTGTATTTTGGGGTGATTCAATTGTGCTGGTGTTTGATTTAGGGAAAAATAGTTGCTTTTGTGAACACAGAAGCAAATTTTCTTCTGTCATTATGCTTGGGCCCCTTTTCACTTCTGTGTACAGACTTTGCTGTAGTCTGCCTGGCCAGTTAAGCAGGAGGTTAACTGTGCTGCAGCAGACATGTGGAAAGCAATTAAATGATTTATTACCTCTATTGAACACGAGTTTTGAAAAGCAAACATTGTCCAATGCAAGAACACCACGAGTGACACACAGCACTTTGCTTCACTAATGTTTTCCTTCGGGACCTCACAAAGCATGGCAGAATACCATGGGAGTAACACTTGGTCCCACAGGATGTGTTACCCTGGAAAGGAAATCTGGCTGAGATAGGATGGAGGGGAATACAGTCACCTTTTTTGTAGTATGAAGACCCAAAAGACTGAATTTATGACAGTGAGTTTCAAACAACCTGTGAATATTAAACAGAGACAGTCTAACAAGCCTCCACATCTCCTTTTCAGGCACAGGAAAAATAACTAGGTCACTTCATTTAACTTCAGGCTTCGAGATCAGCATGTTCATGGTGAAGAAAGGGTCACAGGTAAGGTAAGGTGACATTCAGTGACATTACCACAATTGTAACAGAAATTATGAAGCTAGTGCTAAAAAGTGTGGGAGCTGCGTAAGGAACACCAGCTCAGGACACAAGCTACATTAAATGGTCCTTCTGGCAAAGGTCCTGGCCATGCCATTGCAGCCATGATTTATGTCAAATCATGTACTGAAAGCAAAAGGATGAAGTTTAACTTGGCTCTCTGTACAGAAATACGCCAACGGTCACGAACATGTTCAAACAGGCAAAACTTCATAGAATCATAGAATCACTAGGTTGGAAAAGACCTTAGAGATCATCCAGTCCAACCGTAAAACTTTCATGTGCAGTGAAAGCATTAACATGGTCCTTCTGACTTGTGCCACTAAAACTCATGTCCCTCATCTACCCACGAAATTTGCAAAGAACCTCAAAGTGGAAGAGAGATGTCAGGTCACCAGATTCCCTTCTTGTGTCTAGAAGGAATCGTGCCTGGCAATCTCATAACTGTTTTGATCCCTATCTTAATCCAAGTAGGTTTTTGCCTTTGCCATTCCTTAAAAAAAAAAATTGTTCCAAGGTCTTTCACTTTAGATGGCTTACAAACTATATCTGATTTCAGATTAAGGAAGAAAAAGCAAATACCTCTGTAAAACCTGTTGATTATTCCACCCTTTTCATATTGACTTTCTGGGTGCCGATGGTGTGTACACCAAAATATGCAAATTGACTCTTTATCCTTCACCTGTCAGCATCTGATCTTTTTGGTTCTCAACATTCATATTTACAGACAGAAGGACAATGGTTTTAAGTAGGAATTCGGAGAATTATAATACAGGATACATGAAATAACAGGATTAGTATACAATCAAATGGATGTAGTACTAATGAATCTAATGTTTTACCATAAACCAAAGAATAATTCTGTCTTCACACCATTTCTTTATTGTCTCACTAAAGTTCTGTTGACTTCAGTGGATTTTGTTCTGGGTTATATTGGCCTAAGTGAAAACAGTAACACCTGCAATAGTATCATAGGATTGTTTCAAGTGAATTCAAAGGGTAATGCAATCAGCAGTACCTAATATTTTATCTATACATGCACAATAAGATGTTCCATAACTGACAACAGAAATGTATTGAGAGAATGCCAACAACAATATGACTGCATTAGACTGTGGTGCGAGCAGAAAAAAAAAAAATGGCCAACAAAATACATAGTAGGAAATCATAAATTATATCTAAAAAAATGAAAAAACATTTATGAGTAGTTAAATATAGCCACAAGGATTATAAATAAAATTTCATTATGATAAATATTCTGACATTTAATGAAATGGAAGACCATCAAGTAATTTATCTCCAGAACTGTTTTAAAAATATTTTTTCTCCCTGTTTCCCTGAAATCCCAAAATAATTTTCAGTAAATCAAGAAAATGCTTACCTGCCATTGACACATGGTCAAACTGTGGCTTTTTCGTTCTTAAAATTTCTCCTCTGTGGATGCAGTTTAGTCTAATCCTCTATCAAATCATGAGAAAGCATCTCAGTACTTTTAGGTGTAATATAGACTTTTGGCTTTTGTTTTCTTAATAGCTTAATTTCATTAACTGTACTCTCTAGATATTATAAAGGGGTGATCAAGGCCTGCCAGAGTGAATAAACTGACACTTTATGAAGTTTCATTTCTGGAATGCCCACAATACATTTGGTATAATTTGAAAACTAGAGCACAAGTAATATTACGAATATAGCAGTATAGTAATCTAATCTAAGTCAAACAGTTGTTAAAAAAAATCACTTCTGGATTTTTTTCAGGTTGGCAATTCGTCATATTTAAAAATACTGCAAAAGGTTCAGACCAAGGTTATTTTCTGACACAGTGTCACAAATCTTTGCTCAAAGACAACCATTTATGTAAAAGAAATAAGTTGCCATGCTGAGTACTCATAGTTAGCCCAGACGTAATAATGTCACTGAAAGAGAAAGACAAATTTGCAAGAAGTTCCTGTTCCAGTGATGCAATTATGCATGAAATTTTTTAACAGCAGAAATTACTACAACTTGCTGTTACTTTGCTAATATTTTTGTGGGCCAAAGGCCTGCAAAAAGGCTGACACCAGCTGTAAGTTAAACAACTAGAAAGCCAGCTGGTGTGCCCTAGCAGGTTAAAGACAGAGGCCCAGAGAAGAACAAGAAGGGATTTTTGATGGTGGTGGGATAAACTGAAGTGGTTTTCTATGCCTAAGAGGGATGCAGAGCATCCTGTGTTTTTCACTGGTCTTTTTGTTTATTTAAAAAAAAAAAAAAAGCCCCCAGGGTAATCATTACTGATTTTCAGTTTGGTGAAAACAACTGCTGTTTGTTGCACGTTCTTTTGAAGACCGTGTCTCTGCAGAGAAGAACACCACTTAGAAACATAGATTCATAGGGTGATTTGGGTTGGAAGTGACCTTCTACGATCATCTAGTCCAACACCACTGCCATGGGCAGCAGCATCTTTCACTAGATTTGGTTGCTCAAAGCCCTGTCCAACCTGACATTGAACACTGCCAATGATGAGGCACCCACAACTTCTCTGGGAAATCTGTTCCAGTGTCCCACCACTGTAATCATAAACTATTCCTACTTATATCCAATTTAAACGTTCCCTCTTACAGTTCCAAACTGTTGTCCCTTGTCATGTCACTACAGGCCCTGGCAAAAAGTCTTTCTACGTCTTTCTTATAAGTCCCCTATCCATATTGAAAGGCTACGGTAAGGTCTCCCCACAGCTTTCTCTTCTCCAAGCTCTGAAGAACAACATACAACCCCAACTCTCAGCCTCTCCTCTTAGGAAAGGTGTTCTTGCCCTCTGATTATTTTCATGGCCTCCTCTGGACCTGACAAGTCCACATCTTTCATGTGCTGAGGGCCTCACAGCTGGATGCAGCACTCCAGGTGGGGGTCTCACAAGAATGGAGCAGAGGGGGAGAATCACTTCGCTCGATCTGCTGGCCACACTTCTTGTGATGCAGCCCAGGATGTGATTGGTTTTCTGGGCTGCAACTGCACATTGCCAGTTCATGTCCAATTTTGCATCCACCAGCATCCTCAAGTTCTCTGCAGTGCTGCTGTCAACCTCTCACCACACAGTCTACACCGATACTGGGGATTGCCCAATACTTGTTGCAGCCTAAAGCAGACCCTCTCAAGGAAGGGGAGATGGCTGCTTTCCTGAAAGTGCCTGCACAGGCTTAGCTGGGAGAAGATTTGGGAGGGCAAATGAATCTAGACAGGGTGTGAAAGATATGGGTTGAGCCTGCAGCAGGAGTGCAGACAGGGAGAAAAAGACCAGGGTCTTTCTGCAGCCAAGAGCAGACCCAAAGCCAAACTTAGAGACAAGGGACTTCCCAGAGACCCTGGAGAGACCTGGCAACCCTATGGTGCTGGCAGGGGGTAGACTGAGTGAAAGGACCCACTCTTCCTGAACACAGCTGATAGGGGACCTGTTTAATTAAACCTTTTAAAATCAGATCTGCCCAACAGCTCTTCAGTTCCTCTGCTGAGAGTTAGCTTGTTGCAGATTATTATTTTGTTCTAGTAAGATCCAGCTGTAGGGACTGGAAGTATCCGGTATTTTTTTGGCAGGAGAGAGCCCTTTTTACTTTAAAAACATTCCACTTCCGTGAACTGGCTGGCTATGGATCCTGTCACACCAAGTTTCTGCCACATCATAACACCACTTTCTATGTCAGCTCGTATCAAATGACAGGTTGGGTTTTTCAGAGAGCAAGGACTTTTCTCACTCTCAGATTCTGCTGGTATAAGCATATATTTCTCTCTTAGGGACAGTACTGACTCATGTCCCCAGCTGTAGTGCAGACTGAACACATAACTAATTTGTATTTCCAAAGCAAGCTGTTCAGACGAAGGACCTGCTAGTCCAGTCAGAATCTATTAGCAACAAAGATTACATATTTCAATGTTTGCTCCGTTGTTTTGACTGCAGGAACAAGGAGAAACAGTTCTTAATTACTTATAATCCCTTGCATGCATTATTAACAGACTATTTTGTTCAAATAGTAGGAGCCTGCAGTGTTTTACAAGCTCCATGTACAAAGTATTCATCTTTGCTGATGATAATGAAAAACCTTGTTATTTACTGTTTTGTTAGGAAAATCTTCTCAGGTAAGGCAGCCCACCTTATGAGGGAAATAAAGAACTAAAAATGTAGTTCAGTTTTAAAGCAGTAATTAAGAGAAATAATGATTCCTGAATTATCCAAGATTTATAAACTAGAAACTAGAAGAGAATCAGGTCCAAAGCAATTAGAAACCAGAGAATTCAAAGTGGTTCAGTACCAGTGATATGTAACTATGTTATGAAATCCCGCAGTATCTACGAGCAAGAATGATATTACAGAGTGATGTAGAACTGTTCATCAAATAAAATGACAACTCATTTCTTTAAGATTTTTATAGGACAGTTTTCTTATCAGAAGTTCCATGCTATCCCAGGACAAATATGTCAGGTAGAGCTAAGACACAGTGGTAACACTCATGTCCAGGATGCAAGGAAGCTCCTTTCACTGACCCAACTCTGCAGTGAAAGATCAACATCAAAAGCAAGCAACTTAATTCATTAGTTATTAATAAAAACACGTCAGGGAAGTTGAGCACACTCTCAAGCATTTCTCTGAAAGTAAAATATGAGACAGCTGGGAAAACTGTTTGTTTTTTTTAACTTGTGTTTTGTTTTTCAGATGTTTTTCAAGTCATTGAGCTTGAAGGAAAGGTGAATTAATGGGCACAGCTTATGTTTCTGCCAGAAATCTTTGCATGACCAGTAGTCAAATACCTAATTATCCAATTATGAAAGTGTGGATATAGGGTGAGAATGTGCCTGAAACTACTTTTCCTTTTACAAATGCCTTTAGTTTGAGCAGTACAGGGTACAAAAATGTAACCAAATCAACTACTTGCTGCTGGAAGTATAGAGATATCTACAGGAAGATGTCCAGTCCAATTTGATGAAGAAGAAAAAACATCCACTCTGGTGCCACAGGAGCTATACTGGTTCTCAGTAAACAGCCTTCAGACAAGCACTTCACCATACAGAACAAGCATTGCAGGCTATAGAAATTCTCTGAAGGATTTCCCAAACTAGTTATTTTGGAAGGGTGTGACGAATTGTAGCAGTTCCTGAAAATTTTCCTAGTGTAACAGTAAAGAAAGATGGATTTGTAGCATATATTGCATATCCAGGAAATCTTTTCCACACCTACCCTGAAATGACTGCATCTGAAAGATCCAGAGAACTTCAACAAGAGTAAAACAGAAAGTCTAAGTGGGCAAGCTAGAATTAGGTTGAGGTGCTTGGGGATGTAAAGGTTTCTGCTGTGGTCCTGGAGAGAAATAGCCTTGGGGGAAAATTCCAGGCCATAAAGTAGCAGCTGGTATGGCGACATTGCACTTTGGTAGCCTCATGTTTATAGAACAATGCTCACTGAGGGTCAGATTAAACTCTGGTTTTAAGCCAGGCTTTTATGGTATTATGAGAAATGGAATAGTCAATATAGAAAAATGTCTGGATATGTAAAGAAGTGAAGGCAAGATGCTGTAAAGGAGTGGCAATGGACTTGCCTCATGACTATTTTTGAATAGCAGTGTAGGGAGAGGGGGTGATAGAGAAGAAACATTTCAGAACTGGAACAAAAAAGGGTTTATGCACTTCTTCAGTGGACTTCAGAAATTCAAGCTGAATCTAATTTACATATATAACATGCAGCAATGGCATCAATGGCTGGCTAAATTAGCCCAGTTTTAATCTCCCCTGGATTTGCTGAAACCATTCTCAGGGGCATTGGTGTAGGTCAAAACATGACTCAGTCTGTGTCAGGGTTGAGAATGAGATCAGTTACTGAGGACTACATGTGAAAAAATGAAAGTGGGTAAAGGGAGAATTCACAAGACCACTACAAATGGTAGAAATAAATGAGATTTAACCCTCACCAAAGAACTTATGAAAAATAATTTAACTGTTCTCAGCACCATTCTTATTAGAAATCAGGGTGAAAGGATCTTTCACTGAAAACCCTGAGGGTGGTTGAGATGTTTAGAGATGTTAAACATACGGTTGGCAGAATTTGCAGTAAACATCTGGTACTTCCCATTACAAACCTATAAAATTGGCATTTAGGATCAACTTCTTACATTGCTTTAAAGGATTTAGATGAGAGAGGGCTGTACTTACCTCCCTATGAAGTCAGAAGAGGGAGAGGCATTTCCAGAAGACGGTTGAGCTCTCAGGTAAGATGCGTAGCAATTTTCAGTAACTACACAGAAAGATTGCAATGCCTCAAATCTTAATTTATACATACATGTTTTGGGTTTAGATGGAATAAACCAGAGCCTACCAACACAGTCCTCTGATTTCTTCCTTCATGTCAATGGGAAATCTCGCTGGACTGGATACTGTGGAAGATTAGTAGTTAAATACTTTTCTTTCCAATAGGGAGGATATTTTAGAAACAGGCCTTCACAGAAAACAAGCTCAAGTGAAATAGGGTTATCTATGAACAGAGGTGTCAATCTACAGTTACAGGAAGCCACTGGACATATTCCCTTTGAATTAAAAAGATAATTAAATTAAAGCCAGTGAGTACCGATTAAACTGCATCAGAGACTACTGATGAAAACCAAGTATTCACACCTAGAGAAAAGTAAAGTGGGTAAGAAATCACAACCTCTCTGTAGTTTCATGATTAAACCTTGACCTACTTTTGAGACAAAGCCAATTGCCTGGGCACAAGGCAATGGGGTTGCTTTCTTGAGAGAAGGATTGCTGTTGTCAAAGAATAAAATGGATGTGAGAATGGCCTTGTACAAAGTAAACTGAAACTCCATTGTTGCCCTAAAGATACTGAATTATCAGATCCTTTGAAGTGTAAAAACCAGAAAGATTTTCACAACTGATACTTTTGTCTAGGTGTCTTTGGAAAATTGTCACAGTCCTTTGTACAAAAGGATGTTTGGGATGCCTGACAAAAGCGAGCAGCTGCTGCAGGTTTGCACATAGCATGTTACATACTAAAAAGCAAAAAGCTTTTAACAACTTAAAAGTTACAGTCACACAGAAGAAACAAAGGCCTATCTTTATCCTTATCTTAGATCAGAAAGGAAATATAAACAAGGCCAAAAACATGTGTTTGGGCACACGAATATTTAGAAGAGTCAGGCACAGCTCTCCGATAGCCCAGTGCTTGGGTCTCTCCCTTACCTGCAAGACAATCCATTGCCTTGGCCAGAATATCTTCTTTTCTGGTTCATTACTAATCAGATAACTTTCCTGAGTGATATTTGGACAAATTTTTTAATGTTTACATTTCAACCTTCTAATTGTTAAGCCGGTACACTGAAACAAAAGAGGTGCAGCATTCTTTTAAACAATCCCTTCTGTATTAGAGGGCATTTACAGTTCACATTCTTTGTTTTCAGCTTGAGATTCTAGATACCAGAATAGATTGATATCGATACATCAGAGCCAGGGGATCCACTCAGTGGAAAAGTTTGTATAAGAACAGCACCCCTCCCCAAATAAAAATCCAGAGCATGCCTTTAGTTTTCTTTTCGTCCTTGCAAATACCAATAATTGGTAACAAAAGCCAAAAAAACATTTATCTAAACTATATGAAAATAGTGTTGGGAACTGACCTTTCCAAGCCACAAACCAATAGGCAAGTCAGAGTTCTTGTCCTAATGGAAACCCAGGCTCAGAACACACCAGTGACATGATAAAGTGTCTCAGGACTTGTTCACCTGACACGAGGCAGTATCTCTGGCAAATATTTATTTTAGCAATATGGGACAGTACTTCCTGGTGTGTTGCCTCAGAACTGTTCAGTGAGTGGGAGTACCATCCTCGCATGATAAGAAAAGAATGGCTACAGGCTGGAACCAGCTGAGCCCTGGCCCAACTGGCTCAGCTGAACACTGGTTCTCCTGGGGTTGCCCTATTGAAGTGGATGCTGGTGTAAAGAATTCACGCAAAAGGAAGAAACAGTACTTGGAGCAATGCCACTGATTTTTCTTGAGTTACGCCAGGGAAATTTTTGACTTGCAGAGACCAGTCACTAACTGGAAGAGATGGCCTGGGGCTACAGATGAGGGCTTGACCGTGCACATGTGAGAAGCAGCCACACAGCAGCAGCAGCAGGATCATGGTCAAGTAAAGCATTCACAGGGAAGCTTTTCCTAGAAAAGCCATCTGTGTTCACCTTGGCGTGGTGGGGGGCTTGTGACAGAAGGGCACACAGACTTAAGCTGTGGTCCAACGCTGTGCAAGTGGCAATGCTGCTGCATGCTTTCACTCAGAGAGAAGGGCCAGCTTGCAAGTGGGTCATTATATCTATTTATTTCCAGTGTAACGCTTTCCCTAGTTTGAGCTGCTTTCAGGCTGATTTTTGTTTCTGTGCATTTGTGGTGCTGGGTGCAGGGCAGGGCGGGGTTGGACGTGTGGGGAGATGTTTGACCCACTGACTGTCTCTGAGGTGAGGAAGCTGAAAGTTCTCATTAAAGAGGCTTTGCCTTGCTGGCTGCATCTCAACTAAACAGGACTCTGCACCTGCAAACAAGGGACCAATGAGTTCACTTTACTGCCCGGCCATCAGAGCTGTAAATAGTATTGCACAGGCCAGTTAGATGCTGGACTGAGTGTGTAAATGAAGTGTCAGGTGTAACTGGGAATGGAGAAGGAGCATGTGAGGTTTCATATGATCGTCTCTTCAAAAGCACTCTCAAGGTGGGCATATGCCTTTGGTTCCAGCATTTCACTTGTCTGAAAAGCAAAATGCATGCCAAAATTGAACAGGAAAGTATACCTTTAAATCAAAGACGTTCTCAGTTCTGTATGAAGTCTCATTATCACTAAAACACACAGAAGAACAGAAATCTAAGTACACATGGTAAGATTAGACTGTGCTTTATGTCCTTCTCCCACCTGAAGATTATGCAGAGATGGGACAGGTTTCTGATCCTGTTCTTGCTAAGCCATCCTGCTGAGAATGATTGATTTGCAGGGTTTACAGGAGTGTGTATCTGGCTACTTACCGAGTCTTTTTACCCTTCTGATGACAAAAGCACTCAACGATTTCTTCCCCCTCAGGGAAAGTCAAAGAGGAAAGAAAGGCAAGTCCTTTTTTTTGCTGTTGTTCTTTGCATTCTAAAAGCATGCATGCGCTTGATTTGTATCAGTAAGAACTTTTTTCGTTTGGCTAATGTGAAATTTATACGTGAGTCTCACTGTCAAGCAATTTTAAGACATGCCTTCCAAGGGAGTTGCATTGCACTGACAGTTAACCAAATTACTTGGAGATTCCTATAATTTATAATCAAGCAAAATGCTCCACTGAGAATGCAGAGGCTGGGAATAGGAAAGTTAGGTTCAATTCAATGATCCCTATGGGTCCCTTCCAACTTGAGATATTGTATGATTCTATAATTCACTACTTTAGGACTAACACCTTGTTGGACTTTGTTGTCCGTGTTTCCCAAAGATTGCTGCAGTGCACCTATTCCCACTCAGCTCGTTAGGAACATCCAGCATCTCCTTTGTTGTTTATAAGGAAACAAAATAAAAACAAAAGGTGAAATTCACCTTCTCTGACTTCAGCTGTCTAAGCTGGCTACCCTGGCTCTCAAAATACCCAGTGCTGAGAAACTGATTGCTTCCCAAGGGCTCTTAAAACCAGTGTCTAAGACCAGAGAAAAGTCATTCCAGTAAGGGGCTGGAGAATGGGATAGTTAGATCAATCTGGACAGAATCCTACAGAGGTATAACACAGACTGCGTTATTGCATCACAGGGATGTCCCTCAGGTGAGAGCAGAGAACATACACCATTCAACTCCTATGCCTTTTCAAAGTCAAGGATTACCACAGTTTTAAGATCACTAACACCATAATGAAACAGTACACAGGAATGTAACCTGACATCAGCTGAAATGATTTATTATGAAACAGAATAAAGATTACTTGGGGCTCAATAGCTGCAGCTTTTTAAAATGGAAAGCTAAAGTTTAATGAATTCCTATCTACTTGGTCAGTTCAAAAGCATTCCCTTCAAAACAATTCCCAAAAGCCCACACACACCAGGCTGCAGGACATTGCATTCAAGAAAGTCACAATCTTAATTCTCTTTCAGATCCTAAAAGACCAAATTGCTCAAGTAGCAGAAGCAGCTGCCTTCCTTGCATAGTCTGAAGGAATTGTTGGACTGTTTTGAGCACTTTCCACATAAGATACTGTCACCAGTACCATTAGACATGTTACCTGTGAGTCAGTCGTTTATAGCACAAACCACAGACATATAACCAGTAGTGAGACTGAACATCAGTCCCTCACCTGCCACACAGCTCGGAGTTTGATGTTTATGTGTTGAAATAAGGACTCATAATAAGGGTGCAAATATAGTAATTTTGTAGTGCATAATGTAGAATATGTTTTTACACTCCTGATGTACTGCTCACTGTGCAGAAGGAAAAAACCACCTTGTTTTCCTCCAGTGGCCCAGAGTCACAGCCAAAGTAGGTTCAGGACCACTGGGGAGAAGAACGCAAGCGTGCCCCTGAGCAGAGTCCGGCCTCTCCGACTAGCACAGCTGTGGAAGTGATGGCTATTTCCCTTCTAAGGGAAATGATGTGTGTGCTTATGGTTTTACAATGTGCACTTTCTTCAGGAAGGACTTCTGAAAGGCACTGACTGTCACTAGAGTGTCTTTTAATAACCTTGGTTCATACACCGCTATGGGATTAAAGACATTAACCACTCTGCCCCATTAGCAGCATCACTGAAACAGGAGAACAAGTCCTCTTTGAAATGCAGTTTATTCTACAAACATTTAGAGTAAAATCTTTAGCTAATAGCCATAACTGCATATAATACCTGAAGGAAAAAGCACAAGAGAGAGAGGTATGGTCATTTGAAGGTCACTCATAGCTATTTTCTAAACTACTCACTTGCTAGGGAAGTATTAGATGGGAGCTGAAATATTTCCTTTAGTTTATGCTTATGTTCTCCTCTTTGGGCATTTTGTTTCCACACATCCACATTCATCTACATGCACATATGTGAATTGGACTGTCTTATGCTCAGAGCAAACCAGTTCCACCTTCACTTTGTGACTCCTTTTTTCATGGCAGCAAATGCATTTGTGTTCCATTTCACTGGCCTCAAAGGAATACCTATAGAAATGAGATTTGCACATCAGTCTGTGTCCTGTTTTTTTCTGAAACTGTTCCATATTTGCAGCTCCAAACAGAGTTGCTTCTGAGGAGCAGGGGATCAAAAATTCCTATCTATTTTCTGCTTATTCATAACAGTCTTTCCTTGGGACACTACTAGCCATGCAGGGCCAGATCTTCTGACACTACTGGGGAAAATTCCAGTCACTCCAGTGGATTTTAGATTAGGGCCTTTCTGGCAAGACAGAGAGGAACAATTCATGTAGAGATCAAAGGGCAGGAGAAAGCACCAGAGTTGTTCAAAAACCACATAAGGAGATGGTGGTTAATAAATTTAGCTGATGTCTTTTCAAAGGTACCTATTTTCCCAACTAAGATAAGGCACTCCTATCACACTAAAGGCATTTATTCACATTGCTAATGACTGCTGTTCTGCATACCCAGTTTCCCAACCAGGTCCTTACAAACAGCAGAAAGGGGACAACAGCTGCAGCCCACTGGCACCAAGAACTCATGAAGACCCGACATAGGGGAGGACAGAGAAAGGTTTCCTACTTACACAGAATAGGTACTGCACGTCCCTTCGCAAAAGGGCATTGGGACTGGAGCCGCTGACTTACAGTTGTCGTGGATGATATACTGCTCTTTCACACTGCGTTTGCATTTATGCGGCAGGTCGATGCCTGTGTAGGACAACACTTCTGTTAGACTTCTTCAGACTGTAGAGTAAATGTTTTGCAAGGTATCTGCTAGGAAACCAAGGGCAGATCATGCTGCTGAAACTTTTTATAGTTCAACAAAAGAAACCCCAAATGCGAGTGCAGAGAGGCACTAATTCAGCAAAGCAATTTTCTACTGCTTAAGGCACCTTCCTATCTGTGAACTAGCATAAATGCAGTTGTGCATATGTTCATGTAAAGATACTGTTGAACCAAGAACTAAAGGAGACATGAAGGGTTTGTTTTTTTAAAAATGGCTATAAATGGCATTTGTGACTGTAACAGCTTCTGGTTTCTGGGGGACGCTACACAAAAAAGATCCTTTTTTCCATTCAATTTCCAAATGGAAGAACACAGAGCATATTTTCTACAAATTTTCTTATCAGGGATATAGTTCAAATTAACAGCTTTTCAGTTATTGAAAAATACAGAAAAAGAGAGTTTCAGTGTCCCCATTGGAAGAATGAGACAGATTTTTAACCTCAGTTGTGAGGTACAAAACAGCTCTGCTGCTGTAAGAACAGTCTTCCAGCCTGTGGTCACTGCAGACACTCAGTGCATGCAGAAACAGGGCTACAAGCAGGGGAGAACCTAGGAGTATTGGAATAGGAAAACAGTGATTTAATGCACTCACATGTCTTGCAACAGCCATCTGCAGTCACATCAATTGTCCCCTGTATTGAAAGCAAACATAACCAGAACAGTTCAGATGCACATATTGCTAAGCAGCTAGTAGCAACGATGAGAGTTCAGGTATATTCCCTCATCTCTAACCCACAGATTCCTCATCAGACCTATCTGTGTACTGATTATATATAAATCTTCTTAAAAAAAATCCACAAAGGGAGTGAATTTTCTTAACAAACCAGATAAGGTGTCCTGTACCACATGCCTGACCTCAGGTAGGTCTTATTGAAGCCAGCACAAAAAACTCAGCTCTGGCAAATGACAGCTACTTCTGGAACAGAACAGCCTGACCTGTGCAGAAGTTAACCCAAAGCTAATTCAAGCCAATGGCCGTCTTTGTCCCTGCTTTGGTGTTCAGATCTACTGTGAAGCCCCACAGTGCTTCTGAAAGTTACTGGAAACCACTAATTGCTGAGAGCCAGGGCATGGATGATACCCCTTGCTCATTCTTGTACCATTTCTTTGCTTAGTGATGTACCACATAACAGAGACACTGAGTTCATTGGTCCCCCGAGAGGTCCATGGTGAATTAACATTTGCAGTTTGTAACCCCACCTTGCTATTACCCTAATACTCCTTCAAGACTTAGTGCTTACCCCATAAGAAGTAAAATGTGTGGGTTGTCAGCAAATGGTTGGTGTTACTACCATGGGACACTCCATTCAGGGCTGCAAAAACATGTTCCCTTTTTGATGATCAGTTCACAAAGATCAAGAAATACTGAACCGGCTCATTCAAAACAGTAAAGAAGACTCCCAGACCAGCAGCAGGGCTCATTCCAGAAGGCTTTTTTTCCAGCTCTAAAATACTTACTGGGACACAGTTTGATTCTTCAAATGGTAGGCAGACCTTTACTGTACTTGTCAAGGAAAACTGGCCTGCTGATTCAGTGCACGTGTACTGAGTACAGTTATCATGTGGAGCTTTATAACTCTTTCCAACCTGAGTAAAAACAGGAAAAAAAAAGAAGCCAACCCAATATAGTATAGCAATAAAATTAGAATAATACAACAGTAACATAGTCAATGAACTGGCAGAGGGACTGAGTTGTTCATATCACTCTGAAAGTGCTGAGATGCCTGGAATCCACATCTGTAAATTATGCATCAAGCTCACTCACTACCAGCCTATACAAAATCCCTTCTGTGGTCACCTGGGTGGAAAGAATCAAAACCTGGTGGCAGAATGAGCATAGAGGTGTGAACAAAAATGCCAGAAGGTAGGTGTGTTAATGTATGTGGAATAAGGTACACACAAAAGGAAAAAATTTCCTTTGAAGGATTTCAATAGTTTCCTTTTTTAATAGATGGAAGAAAAGCAAAAACTGCGAAAGAGGAGAAAGATCTTCATAGTAAAAGGTGAATGGGTAAATGCAAAGCCTCCTTATGGAAACATAAAAATCGTAACCTGGCACAAGAGAAGCTCACTTGCAAGATAAATTATCAAGGAATAAAAGGGTGAAATAGAAAAGATGCAGAACGCCAGAGCTACCAGAGAAGCAATAACGTGTAAGACAACTGTCACTGGTTGAGACAGCATCATTAACCATTCACAGTAGGAGCAGGCTGTAATAAAAGCAGAGAGCTAGCTGGAGGCTCAGCCCATGTCTACACAACTCTACGCTCACAAGACATGATGTACTACCTGGGTGTATTACCAAGTCACACTACACTACAGCAGCTATGCCACTTTTGATTTCTGCCTCAGCAAATTCAGAACTAGCGGTAATACAGCTATTTCAGCTTGCTGACACTATTTAGTCCTGTATCTCCAGGGCAAGATAATAGCACTGCTTCCAGATCAGAGCAGTATCATGAAGTCAGCTCACGTATCTCTGCAAGAGCAGTATTATGCAATGTCTTTATCCTCTCCAAATTCTTTCTTTCATGTCAGGAGGAGGGGTGGTAACATTATTTCCATTCATGCCAGAGATGGATAATTTTTAACACAGTGGTGTCTGTGAGGTGCACGCAGCCAAGAGCAGCTGTATAAACATCTACATTTACTCTGGAAATACAGATATTTCTAAATCTCCTAGGGGAATTCCTAGCCTCCAAATGTATGACACAGGTTCAAAACTGCTGAGATCATTTTGGTAACTCAGCCTTATGTGCAGAGCAAGGCAGTGCTTACCTCAATAGTCACATTGCCAAATGGAAAACTTGCCACACATGCTACTTGCTGGCACTGACTGCAGCACTGACCCTCCTCTTCCACGTAGCGGAAACCCTGTGGGAATAAAGTTTCCATTTAGCCATGTTACCTGATGTCTTATTCATGAAGCACTTTTGGATCAAAGCCACACTGGGGATGGCAGGGGAAATGAGCCAACCTTCTGGTTTCATTTCTGTTGCGTTTAGAAAGCTGTTGGAACCACTTTAAGCCTGACAATCAAAACTATTTCTTTCCTTTATTGAATAGTGACTTCTGGGCACTTCAGTTACCCTGAAGACACTGTCATTGGCTATTCTTTGGGCTAACACACAAGTCAGGCCAAATAAATTAATCCAGCATATGATTGCTTGCACTATCTGCCATCAGATCTTGGTGTGATACGGTGATCCACAAGAATTGCTGCTGTCAGACATGTAAAGATCATGCATCTGTTATTTCCTCTCCTGCTTTTTAGGTATCCATTGATGTGTTGGTGGGTGTGAGTGTGGCTGGAATCAGGAAAAAGAATAATGGATTTATCCATTTTTAGGATTGGTTGTATGTCAGGCCTTATCTGGGCAAGAATGGAAAAGAAACCACTCTGCTTACATTCAGTGATAGATTGAACAGTTTATGTGCACTCTCAGCTCATGAGTACTAAGAAGTGTCTGGAAACATATAAATCACTGTGCAGTTTCTTTACAATCTTAATTTTTGAGCTGTCAATGGGCAACACCTACAGAAAGGCACAAATGTCCTCTTTCAGCAGTTGGACTTCTCTCTAACAGGTTTGCAATCGTTCTCTCTCAGGGCATCTTTAAGAGCGTAAGCTCTTAAATTTGTTAGAGCAAAAATAACCAGCACCCTAAAAAGGTTAGGGTTAACTGAGGATGGTTAATGGATAGTATAACTGAGGAAGCAGTTATGCTATCCTGGTTTCACAGCACGTCCCCTCAACAGCGACGGTTCGCGGTCAGGGAGGCTGAGCATGCAGAACTGACCTGCTGGCAGGTGGTTTGGCATTTCACTGGAAGACACTGGATGCGATTGGTCTGTGTCACAATGTCCTGCTCATCTGTGCACACACAGTCCTCACAGGAGTGTTTAGGCACCATTGCCCCAGGCTGGAAATATAAAGGAGAGAGGTGACAGGACACATTAAGAATTCAGTGGGTTCTACAATAAACATACATCCCCTGGAATATAAAAAATTAATACTTATGCTTGAGATTTATTTTTGCAAGAACATTCTGGAATTAACACCTCCAGATCTCTGCAAACTCACCCTGTCAGTATCACAAAATGAACACAAGGCTGACAATCCCAAGTGCGTCAATCACGTTAAATGAGTTATTACGTTATCTCAGAAATTCCATGCATTGATTTTCACTCAGTTTGACATAATAATTAATTTTACAACATCCAATGAGAATTAAAATCTGTATTCAATCACAGTTCTGACTTTTTGACCCTAAAGCATAGGTAAGATCCCATTTAGTAAGCAAGCTACTGTTCTCTAGTATTACCTATTCAGTAACATTTCCAATAGTGCATTAAGAGAACTGTCAGGGAAAAATTGCGGACCATTCTAATCTTGCTTTTTATGTGAGTGTTGACAATAACAACTTCAGAAAATTCTGACTGAGGCAGCATTAACCTATGGAAAGAAGTGTCTGGAAGAAGACCTACCTTAAATTCAACTCCTTCAGAAACACATACACCTTTTGGTACTGTAAGAAAAAATAAAATTAAAAGGGTATGCTAGGAATGATGTAAACAGTTACTGTACTCACCTCTGAATTGTGAGTGATTTAGAGGAGACAAAGAATAGAACTGAGCTTATTCACTATCCTTAGCAGCCCACACAAAAGGGGGGAGAAAAGTAACTACAATATGGTACTAACTGTTATTCAGAAGCCCACATGTACAGTCTCCTCAGATGTTATGCATGAAGTGAGGGATAATTCTATATCCTGGTATTTTCCAGATGGAAAAATCTATCTACCTCATGTTTTTTACCCATACTTGAAATTAGCTGAGCTTTTCTTTATAGTTAGCTGCCTTGCTGGTAACAGAGCTAATGGGAAACTGGGTCAGGTCTGTGAACCTGGAAATATAATTTGTCAGCAGAGCCTGGGTATAAGTTCAATGTAACTAACATACAGTATCTGACCAATAACTGAACTCACTGAATATTAGCTACAGAGAAGCTGTGCCAGTTAGTCCAGCTCGAAAAAAAAATCACACCAATTGTAAAGGCTGAGAGGGGAGAAGTTACTGCTTACGATTTTGACTCATTTAGAAAAAATTAAATAGTCCAAGGAATAAATAAAACAACTTAAGGCAACATGATACTTACTACAGGAGAAGATAGGACAACAACCATCCTCAGATATAGCAACCACTGGTTGGAAGCCTAAGTCACATGCTGTTTTGTTGATAATGCAGGTTTTTATATCGCATTCTGCAAGAGACAACAGCGATGAAGTAAGCCAAAGCATCCCGTCCAGCAGTGTTACTTGCAGACCAAAGCTTGAACAGCCAAGAAATTGGGTAGAAATAGATGATTCTTGAACCACACATTTTTATAATCTGGGACGTGTTCAGACAAAGTATCTCTAAGCTTGCTCTACTGTAATGCTCCTCCTTGGACATATACTTCTAGCCCTTGTTCCTGCTTCTCTTTCCTCACGGGATGTCATCTCTAAAAAAACTAAATGCCTTCATATCTTGAGAAGTGGCAGAGAAACAACTTGGGGTAAAGGTAAATGAGTCAGAGAGTGAAAAATATGAAGAGGCAATGGATGAGAGCTGAAGATGTAAAGGTTGGGACATGCAAGCCAAAGCACCCTGACAGTGCCCACTCCCTCAAGGCATCCAGGGAGCCTAATGGACTGCTGCCTGGCAGCATGAAGTGATGTGGAACAAAAAACATTCAGCCACCATTGCCAGGATCTCCTGTCCTGCATCTTCCTACAGGTGCTGGGAATGGCCATGTTTAGGAGCATGCTGATGAGGAGGTCCTGTGCTGTGGTGGGCATTTGGGACTGGGAGGATGCAAATGGAAAGATGAGGGCAAACTTGTATCAAGAACCTCCACAGGAAGCCTTGGAGGAGCCTGGAAGATGAGCACATCCCCCTTTAATGGATGGATCTTTGTGCAAGCACCACCCTCTCATCTACGAAGGGCAAGAGCCAGAGGATCCTGTAAAGCACCTGGTGATCCCAATGGTCCATGGGTGGTTTTCCAACATAAGTATCTGGTGGGTCATGGCACTGGACCAGAGGAGGTCTTAGAATCATAGAATAGTTTGGGTTGGAAGGGACCTTAAAGAGCATCTAGTTCCAACTCCCCTGCCATGGGCAGGGACACCTTCCATAGCCGAGGGTGCTCCAAGCCTCATCCAGCCTGGCCTTGGACACTTCCAGGGATGGGGCATCCACAGCTACCCTGGGCAACCTGTTCCAGCTTTCTCTGGGAAGAACTTCTTCCTGAGATCTAATCTAAACCTCCCCACTTTCAATTTAAACCCGTTACCCCTTGTCCTGTCACTACAGGCCCTTGTAGAAAGTGTGTCCCCCCCCCAGCTTCCTTGTAGGTCCCTTCAGGTACTGGAAGTCTGCCATAAGGTCTCCCCAGAGCTTTCTCTTCTCCAGGCTGAACAAGGCCAACTCTCTCAGCCGTTCTCAGTCTCTCTCAGTCGTTTCTGATAGCAAGAGCTCCTGGCATGTAAATGGAAGAGAAGACTACTCCAGTGTGTTTATTTGAATCTGGTACCTGTAGGGTACCAGTTCTCACTTGAGGATTGCTGCTAAAAGCAAATGATGCTGCATTATGTCATCTGAATTATCTACTCACCACAGACTGTCTCTGTGCAGCATGGGTCATCCAGCCGTGGTTTTATTTTGCGTACAAAGCCCTCTTTAGTGCAGTTGATAGGTGGAGATTTAGCACAAGGGCGGGGGAAGCAAGAAATATTCAAGGTTGCTTCGTCGCAAGCACAGTATTGACAGTCGTGCTCCCAGGCCTCTCTAGGCTGTGAAAACAATAGGGATAGTAGTTCAGAGAGCAAAAACTGGAAGCATTATATTAATGAACGCCTGCTGCAAGACAGTGTAGGGCTGGGTTGCCCCAGTTGGTTATGTGGGAAAATCAGAGTACAAATCCCATAAGGAGGAGAAGGGAACAGTAAGAAAAAATTATCTATTATCTGCCACCTTCCTTTCCAGGTTTATGTGTTTCCAGAGAGAAGCCCTGTAGTTCTACCAGGAAACAGTGGTTCTCACAAATTGCTCTTTCTACTTCTGTACCTCAAGTGATTAATAAAGTTCTGGAGTTAAAATCTGTTGTTTTCTTCCCCACTGTCATTGCAGTTCACTGGTATTTCAGCTTAGAATTAAAAGAAGAAACTCATGCAGACATTTTTACAGGAGGTCACAGCACCCAGGTATAGTATAAAAACAGTATTTCCCTTTTTCTTACCCGTTTCACTGACCCATCTTGTGCAGTGCAACCTATAAAATGAATTACAGATTCCTTTAATGATAACAGAACTGGAGAAAACAACAGAAGCAGGAGGACAGGAATAGACGGAAGGTCTTGAAATCTGAGAAACAGCCACAACGAGAGATCAGAGAGCAAAGTGACAAGTTGTGTTACCCAAAACATTTTAAAGATCCTCTTTTTTTCTTTTGAAATTTGAACATTCTGCGTAAGAACAGGCAGAAGCTTCCAATCTGAAACATTTCCAGCCTAAGTAGAAAGGGTCAGTATCAAGTGCTTCCTCATTTCCTTTGTACCCAGAACATCCCACTTATGTGCACTCCCAGTCAGGGTTTTATTCCCCTTCCCCTTCCACCATTTACGTTATTTCTTACCACAGACAGAAACACAAATGCCATCATGATCATTCAGCAGAGTTTTTCCATCAGGACAGTAGCACCCCTCCACAAACACTGGTGTGTTGTTCTGGGAGGGGAGGGTGTCCATAACGACTTCTCTGCACAATTAGAATATAAACAGGAACAAATGAGAGACAGAAATGTGCCCCAGGTCAATCAAACACTTAAATCCCAGGGGAATGTGAACTTCCAGCCTTCTTTGGCAATTTTCAAGTTATGGACTTGAAAAATGCCTTAGGAAATGACCCACCTGCTGAAGCAAGTGTTTCTTTTTGCTTCCTCACATGGCTTGTATACCTGATCCTGAGCACAGCTGGCCTCTGTGGAGCATTACAACACACAGGTCAGTAAGCCCAGACCCACGCATACCCTTTGATGCACAATGGACGAACCGAACACACTAACGCAGCCTGCCTCACAGGTCCGCACAGCCCAAGCTCCTGCCCAGTGAGGGGTCCCTGCAGCTTCA
>NW_010246857.1:107346-133786 GCF_000690775.1 Eurypyga helias
ATTCAGACAGGTTCTTGCGACAGTACTAGTAGTTCTTACCCCTGAAACACTGGGTCCCCCTGAGCAAGGCAAAGCACGCAGAGAAGAAGCTGTGTGTTGCCACCTAGTGATGAAGCTCTAGGTAACACAAAGGGCTCCACTTCTGAGCTGCTCAGGAGAGAATATGAGCCTGTTTCCTACTTGGTTTGCACCAGTTCTGGACTGGAACAACCTTTTGCGACAGTACTAGTAGTTCTTACCCCTGAAACACTGGGTCCCCCTGAGCAAGGCAAAGCACGCAGAGAAGAAGCTGTGTGTTGCCACCTAGTGATGAAGCTCTAGGTAACACAAAGGGCTCCACTTCTGAGCTGCTCAGGAGAGAATATGAGCCTGTTTCCTACTTGGTTTGCACCAGTTCTGGACTGGAACAACCTTTTTTTATTTGTTCCTGCTTTTTCTCAGGTCCAGAGCAGCTCAGGAAAGACTGAAGCCTGATGATATGAAGGAACACAAACAGGCATGTAGGTAAGGAAAAAACAGAGTTGCTTCACCACCAGCAGGTCTTTCCCAGGCTTACCGCACTGCCCATTTGTCTGCCTCCTCCAGTCCACGCAGACCCCATGGAGGCCACACAAGGCTGCATACATCTGCATGCTCTGGCACTCGGTGCTGGGGTGATGTTCTGAGCACCCACTGGCCACACACGCCTCATAGTAGGGCTGTGGGTGGACCACGCCATGGCACTCGGTCAGGTTCCTTCAGAAAGACAGACACGGCATTTGACTTCCTTGGCTACTTTCAAGGAGGAACTCAACTCAGAACCAAACCTATCCCCACCCACAGAAAGCCTGAAGGTAAAGCTACAACTACCAAATGTTCTGATAGGCAATAAACCCAAACAGCTCAATTAAAAATTGAGCTTCACCTCCCAGTTTTACTATGTTTTGAAAGGAAGCAATTTTATGTTGGACTGTTACTTTCAAAGAAAAGTCTCCTGCATGGCTCAGCTATAATTCTATATGCTGACATTTTTATGTCAGTGTGTTTGAAAATCCTGTTCTAAACCACAATATTATTTTAAAACCAGACACAAACATTTGCTTACTATATTCTGACTGTGTTCCTTTTCATGCAGAGCTTTCAGATAGTGAATTATAGCTATATCATGGTTGGCTTCTCCAGAACTGAAAGGCAGAGGGAGTGCCAAGCAGCAGACAGTATTAAGGGAGAACTTATTTTAATGATGCAGCTGAAAAATATCTGCCAAACTCAGGAACATTCACATATCAGTTCACTGCTCAGTTTTTCAACGTATGTTACACTTCATCTTTTCATCATGTCCTATAAGCAGTTCACCCAAGTCATGTAGCAAAGCACAAAATTATCCCACAGACTTAATTTTCTGGCACTTTTAGGAGTTGTCTTACCAGATGATTTTACACAGATTGGAAGGCTCACAGTGCTGATGATATCCAATCTCAGTTGGGACACCTGGATTACAGTATCTGTTGGTAGGATCTGGGACCTTCCAATCTAATGCCATCTCTTTGAAGGACTCAATGACCTCACCATTTCGCTTCATAGCATCATCAGACTTGTGGTTGGTGCAGGTCCCTGGTAGTAATATAAAAGCAAAGTGACAATTTGAGGGCAGTTGGTGCTGATGAAGCTGCTTTTAGAGAAAACCTGGAGGGAAGTTCTCTTTCTTGTGGGAAAGAAACAATACGTGGGGTCCTGGGTGAATTAAAAAAAAACAGTTTGTAGGAAGAGAAGGCTAGAAGAAATAGTTTGCCGGTTACTCATGAAAACCAAAGTTGACATGTTGGTCGATGCACTTCTACTGCTGGCTAAAGCAACTGAGCTGGCTCTGACTAGCACAGGACTCTCCAGGTTTCATACATTCCCATACTGAGTAGATGTGGTCAAGAGCAAGGGCTTAGAAAGAGCCTATCTCCAACCCCCAACAGATTGTGAACAAAATGAAATGAAGTGGCTTAAAACTTTTTGTTCTGACACTGTCTTTCCACCAAATAGAGATAAATTTGTTAAAATTTGTGAGAAATAGAGATCAGTGGAGTTACAATTATTTAGAGATGTTTACAAGGGGAGAAGAGAAAGGAGGAAAATTTGTTTCATTCATTACTATCAGCCAATGAGGGCACTCACCACACAGTCCCATGGTACTGTTATGAAACTTCCCAAAAGGGAGTTTTATGTAAAATGCAAGTCGACTGTAGGAGACGTAAACTTCTAATTCCGGTATTTCAACTATGACGTAAAGACCAGAACTGGTTATCTTGATGCCATTCTTGAAAATGTCTGGAACAACTTTCTTATCATTAAACAAAATCTTAAAAAAAAAAAAAAAAGGAGAGAGAAACGAAAGGTCTGTATGGACCTCCTTCTGTTGAGTAAGTTATACGGTTTGTGCAACTGGAAATTAGAGCAGCACAAATTCAGATCTCAGGTGCACTAAATGAAATCTGTCAGGGGCAGTCATTTAAGCAGTTCTCTATGATTCCTTTCTAATATGTTGTAATGTATATTTGAATACTCATGTCAGAAGAAAAACACAACTTTCAATTAAGTGATCATTTCCCAAGTTCTTAGAATATACAAATTTTATATTTTTTTTTGACACAAAGGAAAAAAAAGGAGAGAGAGAAAGCAATGTAATTGCATTTCCTAGCCATTCCTTATTTTACAAGCTTCATCCTTTATAACAGGACAGTAATATAACTACAGCAAAATAATACTGAGAATTCATTTTAACACAATACATTACCAAGTTTGTTTCTTTTCCATGTTCCATTGCTCGTGTCAGAATAACAACAGAGTTGGAGTGAAAAATGAGAAGGGACATTGAACAAATTGCTCCATCAGCAGCACCACAGTAGTAGTTGTCTATGTGAATCCAGAAGTTGTCAGAGTCAGGATGAATTGACTTCACAAGGACATAGGTGCAGTTTTCTTTGAAATGGTAATATGTTCCATCAAAAGTCACATAATGCTCATTTCCCCATCCACTGCAAATACCTGGATGACAGAGCAACAGACTTCAAGTTTGGCTTCTGAGCTTCCTGTATGTACAAGTTGTTCTTAACTCTTTTACTCATTTTCAGTGAGAGCTGGACTAACCAGCCTGGCAACGACACTCTTATCTGCTCCTAACAGCCAAGGTTTTAGATGTGACCTTTGTTCCATTACATACTACTGAATTAATGACATAATATAGGTGTTGACCACATAGACATCTTTCTTGAGGCCCAGCTGAACATAACATAAATTTCAGGAATTATCCTGCCACAGTACTTACACTGACACTCAAAGACTTCACAGCAACCCGTTTCATCACGGTGTTTCGCGAATGGGAAACCATTGACACAAAGCTTCAGTTGCTGAGGAGGACAAGTCATGCTGGATAGTTCAATATTATTTCCTTCTCCCAGGCAAGTGGCAATCTGGCAGTTTCCAAAGTTCCATGTTTCTTTAAACTATTGGCAGATTGGAAAAGTAGAGGAGAGACAAAGTAATTTAACATAATCTTTAAAATTACATTCAGCAACTATACTACATACAGTTAATTGTCTAGCATGGCATTATTTTTTATCTACTCTTTCTCTGGAAAGCAGGCAATATGAAATATATAGCAATAAACAGAGCCTCAATGCCTACTTCTGTTCTACAATATTTTTATGGGACTCAATATTAAGGTTCTGACTACTTCTGATGATGCAATACTGTCAGGTGTCATTTCCTAGTCTTTGTTCAGCTTAAGTAGTTCTGCCATCATACAATCATTTGGTTGTTTCAGATGAACTCCCGCAATTATTTGTGGGTTTTTGGTATACTTTAAATCATCTAATTCAGCCACACCTACAGTCCAGCTACAGTGGTAGTTACTTGCATCAGAGGAGACCA
This sequence comes from Eurypyga helias, assembly GCF_000690775.1. Lineage (NCBI taxonomy): Eukaryota > Metazoa > Chordata > Aves > Eurypygiformes > Eurypygidae > Eurypyga > Eurypyga helias. The sequence goes on from NW_010246857.1 coordinate 111,247, forward strand.
CCAAATCTTGGCTACAGGCAATGATATAGCTGAAGAAACACATCTTCTTTCAAGTCTCTCACCTTTCTGGGAGGAATGAGCCCGAGACAATCTCTCACAGGAGTCCCTGTGGAAGAAGGAACTTGGCTTGTTGCACTGGGAGCCGATGTTGGTGGACAGGCTTCGGAGTATGGATCACAGATTTTGAGGGCTTCACTATGACCAATTTTACATTCTGCCCAAATTAATTCAATCTGACATGATGCATTGCAAATGGAGTAAGCACAATGACCCGATATATTCACTGGCAGTGAAACATTTTCTCCTGCAAGGCCAAAACCCAACTGTTAGTGCTGAACTGTGCATGAAACTGGTATTCCAGATTACAAACCCTTGTTTGGGATTCAAGGTTTGTGCTGGAGTCCACTGAAGTTAGCATCTGGTATAAGCTTCCTTACACCAGGGATATCCAAACCAGGACACAGCTATAGGCTATGGGAGAGCTGTAGTTCTGAAGGGGTTAATTACAGTAAAGATGTAGTTACCGTTCAAAGATGTAACAACTTGTGGTGCGTAACAGAAGCAGGCTGAATGAGCACTTGCTAAAGCACTTTATCTAACAGTACATCTTCCCACATCAGTGGTGTAGAGAACAATTTGCTTGGTTTCTCACCCATTTTTATCAAATGTCCATTGTCATTGCAAAAGCAGGGAGTGGCTACCACTGGTGATGGAGGTGCAGATGTCACAGGTTGCATATGTTGTTCTGCAGGAAATGAAATCAATTAATATTCAAATTTACTCTATTTTCAAGCCCTGTGGCATCTACTACATTCTCTACAACCACAAAAAGAGAATAAAATAATAATCTTTAACCCCTCACCACGTCCTGTACACGTATACAGTAAACGCATCCTCCCTGTATTATATACAATCTCTCTATTACACCATATGCAACTAGAATAATACACACACACACTCCCCTTTGTAGTTATTTTTTTCCTATAAAAAATGCTATAAACTGCCCTTCTACTCTCACTTATTTATTCCAATTTAGGGTTTCTTTGAATTTCCTGATTTTGCAGGACTTCACCTGACTTTGGGGGGGTGATTTCCAGTAGCACTCCATTTTGCCTTTTAATGCCTTGTTGTGAAGTATCTGTTGGTTTAAATACAGACAGATCATTTAGAACTACACCACCTACACTCTGCTTTCAATAGTCCGACCTTTCCTAACTATTACTCCATTATATTTCTTATTCTACTTGTTAACATGTTTAGTAAATACCAAACACACAGGCTCACCATCAGGTCTTTAGCTCTTCCACTCACTTGAGCAGAGAACCTAAATTTTAATTTTCCTTGTCTGCTTTGTATATTTTTTTACAAGGCTAATACACATCTTTTTAGTCGCTTACTTTAGTTTGTTATAACTGGCAAAATTACACCTTTTCTTTGTCTCTTTTTACTTCCTATTTTCTGTTCATCCACATCCCCTTCAACTTGCAGCTTCTTTTTGGCAAGAAAGTAAACCACCACACAGTTTTATTTTCTTGCTCCCCCAATCCATTTGAGACTGACTTATTCCAATGCAGAAAACAGTACAATAAGAACCATTGCATGATACAGGTGATGAGAAGAAGAAAAACAAGGTTTACAAGCACGAATAACATCCTAACACCACCAGAGTATCAACTGTGGTATGTCCAAGGTTATTGTAAAAGCTGTACTGAAAAATTCCTGAATGTCTCTATTCCCTCTTTACCCCACTGACAGTAATATTCTATAAAAATTACACTTTTATTCCCCACCATGAGACTCACAAACTCTGACCCTTCATTCCTGAATCTTCAACTGCCTTAAAATCTGTGCTTATTCTAGACGTGCAGGAAGAGGCTTTTTCCAAGATGGCAGAATGTTATTACCATTATAGACTTTTATAAAATCACCAAATCTAGTACCTTGTGCTGGTGTGGATGGTGTTCTGCAAGGGACAAATGTTCTAATGATCTCTCCGTTAGGGCCGCAGACAGCATCACCGCACTCGGTCCCATATATTTGGCTGTATACAGTCTCATTTAAGGTGTAGGTCTTTCCATTGTAGCAGCAAAGGCAATCTGAGGCACCAAAAGAGCAAATGCCATGGTAACAGGGGACATTTGTAATATACATACAAATTAAAAGAAAACCAAACTCTGGATTTATCCTTCTGTATCTCATATCATCAAACATGAATTACCTGACTGAAAAACTTTCTCAGTTTCTACTTGAGAAGTTGCACTGGGAGTCTGCCTCATTTATTTAAAGTGGGTTGGATTTTTGTTGTTGTTGATGTTTCTTGGAGTCAGCTTGCATAGAGAAATTACCGGCTGGTGAAAGCATTATAACTTGTGCTGACCTCACCCAGCATTCCCTCTTGACAGGGAATGTGACTGGGATTACAGCCTTGCTAAGTGGATAAAATACTGGCTCAGAAGGTGTTGCACAGTCATTTCCATCCACTGGTGAGGAATATGCAGTGATAAACAATTTCATTTAAATATATGAGAAGGTCTCCAGGCTTTGGAGAATGTACATTCAGGAATCCAAGGGAATATACCTATTACTGTAAAAAGAAGATGAGCAAAACTGAAGATGTGTTGCCTGCTGGGTCATCCTGCATTTTGGGATGTGGTTTCTCCCAGATGTGGAAATCAACTGATACCATACCTTAAGCAAGTGTGGACTTTAGGCACAGAAACATGTCTCTCATAGGCTAGTTGTACAGGCTTATTATGAAATTAATGGACAAGAAATAGGACCTCTACAAGATTTGCCCTGTTCTAAATGTGCTCATTAAAACAGGTACCAGGAATGACCTGCTTCAGACTGCTTTCTGTCTGTCTTCACTGACTACCAAGGAAGTGTAAATGCGGACAAGCAGTATTTACCTGGGAAAGATGAATGCCACATTTCACACCCCTCTCCTTCTTTCCTATTATTATCCTTTAGACAGTTCTTCAGGTCAAAGGCTGCATTTCACTTATCAAAGTATACCTGTACTGTGTGCACCCACCTATTGAACTAGCTAACTGGACTCCTATTACAGATGTAATAGTAACATGTTAAGTTGGGTTGTTTCAGTCCTATCATCACTCAGTGAATGGTGAGGGTGATGGAGTTACCTTTGGAGTCTTCAGTACATAGTTTCTCTTCAGGATCGCTGAAGGTAAAGAGAAAAGGAGAAGACTTGTTTTATTGACTTCAATCACTGTAGAATAACAATGTCTGCAGCAGTATCTGCTTTTACATAAAAGCCGGCTCCTGGAGGATTTCATGATGGTTGCCACTGAACATAAACCAAACATTGCCTAGCTTGTCCTTCCCAGTCCTGTTCTACCCCTCTCACCATAAACTGACCTACCATGAAGTGCAGCTGGGAAGGGCGACACACTCCCTGCTGTCTTCATCAAAATATGGCTTGTCAGGACTACACTCTGGGTAACAGCCTAGAAAGTTAAAGTAAAAAAAACATTCTTAGTCTGCTTTATGTAGATCCAGGGAAAACAAATAAATACCTCTACTAGATGCAGATTTGATCCCAAAATGAATGTGATCCCAGTATTAATGTTCTTTCTACTACCAATTATTTTTTCACATCCTCTTTTTCCCTTTCTCCCCAAAGTTTTAATTAACTCTGTCAACAGATAATTATTCTTTGTAAATTTAGACTGAATGACCTTTTTATCTCTCCCCAGATTTAAAGGCAACAGGCAAATTACACTATGAATGGCACCATCACATGGGAATTAGCCCAGGCTAGGCATGGTCAGTTGAGTTTCTGGGGCAAACGCTTTTCAACCCGGATGCTTAAGATACTTAAAACCAGACTAATAGCTTCAACTCCCATAAACTGCGTCAGTCATGTAAGAATTACCTTCTAAACTGTACAGCAAGTTCCCACATTTGCCTTGTGGGTTCCTGCAGGTCTTCAGACAAGGGGCTCCACAGGGTTTATAGAACCACTCATGTTTGTCGGGTGGATTGTAATAATCACAGAACACAGCTGGAACAGAAGAATGAAAAACTAGTAAGTCTCAGACACTAGGCAGGGGTTATTTGTTAAACCTTCTAAACAAGAACTTGTCAGATCACACATGCACAGCAATGTCAGAATTCTGCTCTTCTTTATCTCCCATGTGCCTGAGAGCATGGAGCACTGCTTTTCTGTGTTCGTTTTCAGTGCAATACTTACGGCAAATGGCAGGTGTTCTCCAGTCGATACAGACACCAGCTCTGCTACAGCTTCTTGAATAAGCAGCAACTGAGGTACAAAAGCACTCACAGTCTCCAACACTGTCACAGCCACAGAAGTCAGAAATACAAGATTCATAATATGGTATGGGGTTGACCTATCAAAATACCAACAGATCTGTTACCACAGATGTACCTGCTGCATTGTGTTTTAATGAGAGAAAAGGGCTCTGAATTTCTGCCATCCACTGGCAGTTTTTTTGGCATAACCAGAATGAGTGTGTGGTAGACCGGGATTGTCAGGAAGGAGCTATGATATTTTCTATTTTCAGCTGCCTGGTAGAATTGGACTGTAAATCTTCTCATGTGTGTAATATTGGCATTTATGCTCATAATGTTTTTCCAGTGTAATTTCTGCAAGACTAAACTACCTTGCTTTGGTTTAGCACAGCTGTATACCATGTACACTCTCTAACTGAGAGATAGTGATTAAGTGAATATAAAAGGAAATCTTATTTCCACTGGACTTCGTGTCTCTTCTGCTTTAACCTGTGCCAATATGAACTAATCAAGGAAATTAAGCCAAATTTGCTTTTAAAATGGCTTATTAAACTGCATTGAAGATTTGTACAGACATTCTCATTAAGAATTAGTAGCCTTGTTTCTGTTTAGATTAATGTAATTTGTGTCTAAAATAACCCAAATAATTATTCTCTTTAGCTAATTTGAATAAACTTTCCCAAGGATCCCCATACAAATGTAAGTTCTATACTAACTTATCTCCAGATCTTACAAACTGATACCTAACTGGTGGCCAACTATTATCCTTTTTATCTTCAATTGCTCAAAATAGGCACTGCTGTTTTCTCAATACTGTGCAACAGGATTCAACCTGCACAGCTGTAAAGTGAGGTTTTGAGAGAGGTAACCTTTGTACTCGAGGATGCTGTGTAGAAGCCTTTCACAGTAAAACTTTGTGTGCAAATGTGCTGCATAATAGCAACAAACACCTAGTGTGAAACTACTGAGGATGAGAGAACAGGATTACCTTACTGTGACAGGCTTCAAAGATGCTACTCTTAATAATGCTGCAGTGTTTCTGTCCCAGGACAGACTTGAAAGGCTGATCGGCACACAGGTCTGTCATGTTTATATTTGAGCAGGTGCTTGTTATCTTCCAGCTATTTCCAAATTCCTGGATGCTCATCTCCACAGACTGCCCTCTGGTTGTGAAGTCATTTCTTGAACGGCCATCAAAGTCCCCACAAAGGCCACAGACTTTTCCCTGGGTAATTTGCGTAGGCACAGGAAACGGTTATTTTGAGTGCAGCTCACTGGCAGAAATAAACTAGAGAACAGGTTAAGGCAAAACAGCTGTATATTTCTAAACAGCCATCAAAATACTGCTTGGAAAAGGCTGGACTTCAAGTGACAAGATCACTCTTGTGATCCAATGCCCTCCAATGCTGCAGTGTCTGGCTTTACTTCTAGTTCCAAATATTCTGGAGTATTTCATACAGACTGAACAATGAAATAAAACACAAGACATGGTCTGCTTGCTTCTTCTTGTCCACTGAACACTTTTCCAAGCCCTACTTTTCAAACTGGGGTTCCAGCTGTGGATGTGTAACTTTGACCTTGAAATCATAACTCTCAGTCCACGCCATACCTACCTGGAAAGATGGTGCCACATGAACCACAACAGTAGTCTTCTGGTCCCACATGAAGTTCATCCCTTGATTTGTTTCAATCACAATGTAACCTCCTCTGAGATCCACTTTGTAATTCTTCTCAGCTCCTGGATCAGTGGCTATCTCCTGAATTCTTCCTTCCAAGAGCCTGATTTCACTGCTCTACAAGGAACAGAAAATTAGTGTAACTTGTCCTTCATCTTATTTTTCTGTAGTCTTTACATCATGATCTATCACTAGACATGTCAGACTCATACAAGACTCACTGAGTTTAAGGGGAAATGTCTGCCCTTGCATGAAAAGTCTTACCTCATGACCACTGAAATTGTCATTCTAGACAAAATCTGTTCTGCTGGCACAGGAGCTCTGGAGTGCACAGGCAATCGGGCATGCTAGAACATCCCTTATCATGCTGCTCTGTTTCACCATCCCCTCATCTCCTACTATGGGAGAAATCTCTTTCGTGTACACTTTGGGGAAATGCTAAGCCTGAGCTGGAGGGAAGTTCTTCCCTCGGTAGTTAAACCTGCCCTGTGCTAAAACCATGGTACATAAACATGCTACTCTAAAAACTTTACCATCACTTCTATACCACTCATGTCACAGATGTGAATCCACAGACACATATGCACGTACATAGGCTGCTGTTGACTCCCCGCATCTCTCCCCTCACCTGCAGATTGCCAGCCCTGTTAATACCAAACCCCTCAACCTTTCCCGGCTTGCCTGCCTCTGCTTTCTGGCTGTTTGATTTCCACAGGTTCTAGCTGCAACTGAGTTGGAATATAAGGGGATACTACACTAACTGCTACAAAATCAAGCCTACAGCTCCTCAGTTACAACCAATTCCAGACAAACCTCAAAAATAAGTGTGATCTTCAGGGAGCAGATGGAGAGTGACTTCCCACAGGCATTGTTCTGAATTACAATTCGGAAGGTGCCAGCATCCATGTTATTTGGGCAAAAATCCTTAGAAAAAATAGATAGAATTTCATTAGATCTTTTCAGGCAATTAAACCAGTCTTAAACATTCTCAGGAGCTCTAAATGAATGACACTCCAATCCAAATTCTGCTATTTTGACACTTTTTTATTCACCAAAACTCTGGAAATTTTAGAAGGATCTGGTGGCAGGTTCATACTTAACCAGGAATTTCAAAAAGAAAAGCTAAGGAAAAAAATATGACCTTTTCATGGCACCAGTCCTGCACAGCCAAAAAGATAAAAACATATATTTTTTTTAAATTGGCAAAACCAACTACAATTTGGGGATGACAGGATGTCTCACTGAGTGCTGTCACACTACATGGAATGATTACATTACATGAGGCTCACACGTCAACCTCTCTGTACTTCTCTCACAACCAAAACACAGTCAGTCTTGGGTGGCTGAGAGAAACACTTCGCTTTTCAACACCACACCAGTCCTTTTCCCTTGCAGATGCTGGAATCACGTGAGGAAAGGGCTGTCCAGACCAGGAATTAGTCGTTCAGGATCACACAGTGCCCTCTTGTGTCACCTCTGAGGGTTAATTGCTTTGCTTTTATATGGGAAATCTCACTGTACCTGCTCTAGGTACAAGAAGGGGGGAGTAGGCTCTGCTCACCAGTGCTGATTATTTTGTGCGACACAACCCTTTACTCAGACTGAACCCTACAGTGTAACCTGTGAAAAGTGTACGCATAGGAAAGCAAAAAAAAAAAAAAGATACCTGAGCGAGGATATAGTCACAATCTCCCAGGAAATCAAACTTCTCCCCATCAAAGCTCATGTAATGCCCATTTCCATACACAGTGCAGGTTCCCTTGCAAGGATTGTCTGTGCAGTTCCACTGTCTTTTGTTACAGGTGCTGGGAGGTGAAAGGCAAAGAATGACGATCTTTGTATGAAGCGTGTTTTTAACTTAATCCCAAACAGGGGCAGAGTAATTCAAAGGTTTGTCTTTTGCAGTACTTCAAAGGCAGCAATCATTTCTCACTCTTCTTGGCTTACTCTCTCAAGTGTTCTGAGATGGTTTACTAATCAAAAAGTTGATGTTTACTACCAAGACACGTTTGAACTTTTTCTCAACTTTATTCTATTTTTTTCTTCAAATATCTTTTAAATCATTAAGTCCTGTACCACGTGGTCAGCTCTGTTCCTGATTGCAGTGGTGTGAACCAATATTACCTCTGCCTTCCCTTGTGGATGGGTCCTGGCTGAGACAGAGTTCCTTTTCCCCACCGCAGCCCACACAGTGCTGTGCTTTGCACTGGTAGCTGGAAAGGGGTTGATAACACACCAGGGTTCTGGCTACTGCTGAGCAGTGCTCCACAGCATCCAGGCTCTCTCTCTCCAACATTCCCCCTTCACCAGTAGGTTGGGCTGGGCAAGACTTTGGGAGGGGACAGCGCCAGGACAGCTGGCCACAGGGATATTTCATACCAAATCATATCTGCTCAGCAATAAAAGCTAAGAGAAATGAGCAGTAGGGGTGGTATTCATTATTACAGTGTTTGTCTTCTGGAGCAACTGCTACCCATACTGAAGCCCTACTTCCCAGCAAGTGGCTGGACATCACTTGCTGATGGGAAGTCAAGAACAGAACTTTTGTTTTCCTTTGCTTCCACATGCGGCCTCTGCATTTGCTTTATTAAACTGCCTTTATCTTGACCCATGAGTTATTTCCATCTTATTTTCCCCCATCCCATGTCCTGCTGAGGATGGGAGTGATAGAGGAGCTTGGTGGGCACCTGGCCTTCAGCCAAGGTCAACTCACCACACACTGACAAACTTTACCTCCAGTTCAGGTTGTCCCCAGACAGAAGATTTTACTTGTTATACCCTTGACACAGAGACTGCAATTTTTTCCCCATGTGTCTTGTTTTCATAAGAAACAAAAGCCCTCACTGCAATGAAACCTCTTAATGTCCTCTGTGATAACAACAACTGCTTGTCACGGTTTGGTTTCACATGTTAAACTTGGTTGATTGTACCAGTGGTGATCAGACTAAGCTATTTCTGGGTATTATTTTCTATGCATCCTCTTGACAGGATTATACGGCCTCATCTTCACTAAATAATGGGCAAGGATTCAAAACATTTTACCTACCACAATCAGTAGTAACAGTGAAGTCTGGCAGAGTTATACCAGCAATTGGAGCAACTAGATCATTCATTTATCTTATTTAAGAACTGCACACCTGGAATCACTGCATGTTACTGAAAAATAATTGTGATTCCTCCGTCCTCTAAATTCAGTTCTTTTCTGAGGTTTGGCTGTGCCTGACAAACACAGACTCATTTCCCCCTTGTAGAATGACCTGTCACAGACCAATCTGGATGAGGCTGGTACTTCTAAAGCTGGTGTGGAAGATGTTTGCAGAATTGATGGAAATTATTTGACAGAACTTGGTAGCTCTTCTCCCCAAGTGCAGGCTCATGCAGCGTGTTGCAGAAAGGAAATTTTTTCCCTTTTATTTTTACTAGAAGCCTGATGGCTCTAATGAAGAAGAGTAAGGCTTCACAATGCATCCTGCCCCATGGGCACACTATGCACTGTCAATTTTAACAATTTTTGTTATAAAATAGGCTCTCTGGAATAACATACCATGTGTTGCAGTCCACTTTGATGGTTTCTCCAGGTTTATAGAAGTGTCCTCCATGGACACATGGGCATTGATCTTTGGGAATACATCCTCCACTGCCATCCAACACCAGCCCATCAGGACACATGCAGCCAGAAACACATTCTGTGACATACTGCGTATATAAAGATGCAACACAAGGCAACTCATTAATGCACAGAAAGCACAGGGAACCAGCAGAGGTGCTAGCTCTGGATGCCAAACTTTTGGATTTTTTTTAATCCCGTAACTGTAAGTTAGTGACAATCAAACTACAAGTATCACAGCTACGTGGGTAGCTACAGAATTAGTTGGTCCATAAACAGTGTAACATGTTACTGTCAGCGTTTGTTAAGAACAATCATACATGCACAGTCATGCTGTCCCATGCTCCTGCTAGGAGGGGAAGTCCTTACACAGTGCATGTCCTGCGTCTTACAACTTTTCTGACACTCTGATCCAATCGCACCAGGACCCGCAGAGCTGCAGTTGAAGTAATACATAGGAGCTGGGCAATCTATATGAGGAAGAAAACATTTTAGGAAGGTAGTTTAGTGAAAACAATAAGGATGACGTCAGCAATTGTAAAACAGAGTGAAGCAGTACAGAGGGCGGCATGTGCCTGTCATTTACAGTTTCTATTAGCTTTTGCTTCTGCCCACCAGCAGTGCAGGCAGATAAATTCTAAGCTTTGGAAAATACCTTCATCTTTTAAAGCATTCAGCAAATTTGGTGACATGTTAACAAAGACAATGATTGTCTTTGACCAGTACATTTCAAGGAGAAGACAAAAATGTGCAGAATACTAATATGTTACAGAAAGTGGGAGGTAACACAGCACAACATTATAAAGACTAGCTGACACCATAATGCCATTATTTAACAAAATCTCACCTTTCACCAGGACAGTTTCTCCAATGCAGTCTAATCGTCCTTGAATGCATTTGCTAAAGAGATTCCATAAAATGAAATACATCAGCTCTTTGCACATTTCTCTCTCACTAGAGAGAAAGGCACTGCAAAGCTTCACTAGTCAACAGCAAATTCCTATCAAAATGAATATTTGGTACAGCTATCAGGTTAACAGACATGAATTACTATCCCCAGAAAGAGGATTAAGACATCCAGCTCAAAGACTTTTTCTTCATCTGCCACTGGTTTACTGTGTTTTCCCTAAATCAAGTTTTTCTTATGCATCTGTTCTCCACCCTGTGAAGTAAGACTAAGACATTCTTAAATAACAGATCTCTTAAATTACTAAATGAATCTGCATTTTTATAAAATAGTCTAGAATCCTCAGAAAAAAATATGGGAGTTGGAAGAGAGAGAGGGAGATAATGTCTAGACATCTAAAGATACAAATAAATTGTTTGAATAAAACAGCCTTCCCTGTATTTGTTTGCATTGCTGACCTGCACTGGTTGAAAATAAGAAAATGACAGTTGTTTTTAATTGCAAATGAAAATTAATTAGGATATTTTTATTTTTAGTATTTTCCACAAATTTTCCCTCTCTCTCTCTTTATAAGACTTCATTTAAAAACCTGAGATTTTGGGGGGTTTTCCTGGACCGTTTGTATTTTTTAAATAGTCTGCATGATGGTGTGCTGGAGGGTGGTTTTTACTTTGCTTTTTCATTTAAAAGCCAGAAACTCCCCCAAGCCCTCTGTCTTGTAGAAAACTTGCTCCCATTGTATATGGGATTTCTTACACAACAGTGAATTTTGCATGGACATAGATCGCAAACATTACTTAACATGTTTCCAGGTTCTTGTTTGCTAGCAGGAATATAAGATCTTAACCTTTGCTGTGGCTTCACTTCCTGCCAGGGGAATATTTGCTTTGGTACAATTTAGGAGAAATTTGTCATTATTCCTTACGGTAAAATGACACAATTTGGAGATTAGAGCAGGGACTTCCCCGGTGAGCCCCGAGGTCCCCTGGGTACACAGCCTTTGCATCATCAGCGCAGCTTACCACATCAGTTTGTCCTCTTGGAAGGAGTTGCCAGGCTGAACAATCTTGCCTTTGTAGTAGCAGGGACAGTCATCTGGAGTCACACATTCCTCCTCGTCATTCAGGTAGGCCCCTTCAGGACAGCCACAGCCCTCCATTGGAGCAATCCGAATTTTACACAGTGGATCAGGTTCATCCAGCGAGTGGCAAGACTGGTTACAGTACTTCACGCTATAGTTATAAACCATAGTCTCAGGACACTCCTCTGAGGGATCTTTGCAAGAGAAATAAAATGGATGTATGGCCTTCTCTGTGTAATCATCGCTCATGCTGTTAACGCAGCTTTCTGCACATTGGTAGCCACAAATGTGCTTTATTCAAACTAAATGACTGTCTCCCAGTGGTCTGGGAGATGTCTGTTCACATAGCCTGAACTATGTGACACTGAGTACTGAAATACTCAGCAGGGTGTAGCTTGACTGAATAAGGGAATCAGTGTAATTTTTTAATTTGTACAATTTATATTTCTATCTTATGCCAAGAACTGAAACCAGTAAATTCCGACTTGTCCTTGTAGTTAAAAATTAATTTTCTGTCCTTTACTAATGATTTCATTGGCTGAGAATAATTTAAGAGTTGAGCATATTTTGTAAGGGGTAAATTTTGTCATTAAAAGGTTAGCGTCGAGGAACTCTGCTAATCACTTGATGATACCAAAGAAAGTGTGAGTGAATTCTCACAGAAGCCTTGAGGAAAAATCTTGTTCAAGTCACCTTTGTGGAAATGAGAAACAACAGTTTTTTCTTAGTTTTCTAAGACCTTTGGGTGAGCCAAACAGTTAAATACCAGAATATAAAGAGTTCAACTTATCTTGTAAGACAGTGAAAAGCTGGTTAATTTTCACAGGCTACCAAGACTCAGCACCTTCAAAGATTTGCCATATAATCTTCAGTAGTGATCCATAAGGATGGCATATCAATTTTGTCAGGAAATATCACCCGCATTAAGGCTGGGGTTTTCAAGAAAGTTTAGCATCTACATCCGTCTGAAATGCAAGGAGAACTGGGGATCTAGATAACTTTGATCTCTTTCCAACCCACATCCACAGATTTAACCCCACAGCTGTTTTTCAGATACACACAGAGGTACTAGAAGGTACAGGGGAGTTGTTCCTGGGCAGTTGTGCTGATCAACTTTGCAGCAATGTTATCACCACATTGGCAATAGGTCCCATGCTTAAACAAAGCTCTGTATGGTTTTCCAGTCCATGACCACAGTAAAATTTCTTAGATCAGTTAGTGTGCTAGGTTTGTGTACACATTCAAAACCACCACCTCCACAATCAAATCGGTTGGGCTCCTGGTCTTAGCTGGAGCAGACAAGCTACCCAGTGTATAAATCAGGCAAGACACATTCTCCTACTTTATAGACATACTATGAAGATGCAGCAACTGGTGTTTGTAAATCAAAATAGGCCAAATAAGAAAGATGATAACTCATGTTGAACATGAGTTTCCATCAGATTTACCTGAATAGGTGTCTCAATTCTTATGAAATAATGTACTTTGTTGTATCAATGTAGTTTATGTATCACCTCTGTAATTTTTCGTACAGGAAAAAATTTTGGTAAAGCAAGATCTAGTAAGAAAAGGGTTATTTGATTATACTACTCACGGTCACAGATTGGTAATCTTATATTACATACATCACAACTGGAGATGTGAGTACAGAGAACATGAGCATACCAAAGATAGCTTGAAGCTAGCTTGCACAAGGAGAGGTTAAAAAACCAGTGCTGTGACTTAGCAGAGGCTACTAACCCCAGAGGTCTTCTGGGTAACCAATAACCCAAGTAATGGTTCCTCTAAAGACTGTGTCACATGCACGCACTGCCAACTACACCTACAAACTGTAGGGTTTTTCATACACCCTACTGACTGCAATGCAGACTCCCCCTTAGGATATCACCTGCCTTGGATGCTGTCTGCAGCCCAGCACAGCAGGTTGAAAAGGGCCTTTCCAACCCCCGCAATAGGACAGACCACTGAGAGCGACTGTTCCGGCCCATTTATTCTTTCACTCATGAATAGCACAACCTTCAGTCTTATCACAGACAAGTTCCCAAAAGATTATTTCTTCTTAAATAAGGGCTAAAATATTTGTACTGATTAAGCCATTAGCATTTTTTCCCCAAGGTTACTGCACTGAGTCAATATTACCTAATGTGCCGTAAATCCACCAATTTCAGTCTAACCCATGCTACAAACCAGTCTCACTTTGTCATAAAAAATGTCAGCAATTCTGTGTTGATAACAAAGATTTCAATAAACAGGAACTGTGTTTAGTAAATAAAACTGCATGATTCTAAGAGAATTTTCTGTGGACTACACTGTGTTCCCTTTGAATTATTTCGGCCCAGGTTTGTTAAATGGTTCTTACTGCGATCTTAAATGCCTTTGACAAAGCACCATACCAGTCACATTGTTTGTTTCTATTACGTATCCCAACTAGTCTCTAAGTCAATCAATTAAATAGATTATAGCTGCAAAACTGCATAAAAATAACTGTTGTTATGTTTCCTATTCAGATGTGTTATTAGTCAAAAAACCCGTACAGCTATTTTCATGTTGCTATAAGCAAAGCTCATTTGAACTATCTGGTCATCAAAGGAAAAATGGAAATGTTGAAGTAAAATTCAGAAGCTTGGACTTTTGGGTGTTATTTTCATCTCTGATACCATCTCATAATGAATTCTGCCAGTACCAAAGAAAAATACATTTATTTGCAGAGTTTGAAACTAGGATTTAGTGACAATGTGTATGTCCAAAAAAGTTCATTCATTTGTTAGATAGTCCTGAGATGAAAATGCCTTTATACACTTTCACATTCCCAGATATGACCAATATATATTTATTAAAAACTATTGTTATTTTACTGTAACACAGAAAAATGCAATTAATGAGAGTGATACCATCTGGATGGGATATGTCTGAGAAAGAGGGCTGAAATGAACTGCAAAAAAGGTATCAGAATTAAAATACACGGGGATGCTGATGTGTTCAAAACTAATCTAATTGCAACTCCTTTTTGTGATTTGATTAATACACCTGTTACTCTTGTTTTTTACACAAGGAACATGCATCATAAGAGCATGAAGTGGACATGAACTGATTTTGGCAGGCAGAATTTTTTTATAGACTACATGCTTATTCTATTTTTCAAAGACCCTCTAACTTGATGACTAAGCACAAAAGATATTGACTGCTGCAGACTGGGCTCTCCTGAAGCTGTTCCCCCACATCCCTACCCAAAGTATTTTAGGGTGCATACCACAGATGTCCTGTCTCCAGCCTTGCAGGGATATGCCTGCTGCAGCACAGTCTCTGGAGTAAGTAGAGAGCACACTGCACAGTGCAACCTCACTCTTCTCAGCATTACAGGTGTCATACATACATTTCTAGGGGACAGAAAAGGACATGGGTATTATTACGCCCAGCTCACAGAAGAAACAGGGAAATATAGCAATTCAAAAAGTAGTCAACCTATTTATAGTTTAAAAATATTATTACCAATGAAAATTAATTTGAAATATCTATAAGAGAAAATGTATGCTAATTAAATACTACACAAACCCGAGAAACGGGAAATCGATTACAGTCGCGTAACTGCTATGACATTATATCTAACACTCATGAACAGATGAACAATAAGAATGATAAGAGTACCTATAGTTCATTAAAGCACTAAGAAATGTCTATACCAGCCACTCATGAGGATGTATAATCTTGGACATGTCAAAATACGTCATCTGAAAATAAACAGGGCTGAAAATATTGCACAGTGATGACTGGCACTTGTGCACCTATTTAGTACGTAGATAAGATACAACTAATTAAATGACAGGTGAATAACAGAAGATGGTTTATTAGGGAATCCTATGTAGTGACATCCAAAGAACCAGTTAGAAATTATAAAGGGGCTTTAAAGCTCAAGTTCTTTTAACTGGATTGCTGGACAGAAAAACCCAGATGTAGGCAGTGACTCAGTATGGTCAGACTGCATAGATGGTGACTTAGCCTGCCATTACTAATGTCATGGAAAAGGCTTCCATGAATCATGTTTTAAAATCTGAGTAGCAGAGGTAACAGACACATCCATAAGAAACTGGTTATTACTCTTCCTTAATTGAAAACTGCGAATTCTGACTTTACTTACAGTTAACATGAATTCTCAAACAGGCATTTTCTGAGGGAAAATTGGGAGAGGTAAAGCATAACCAATATTTTAAAGTTACCTGAAGGCATCTAAATTTTAGGCAAAATTTCAGGCTCAGGTATTTTCTCAGCAAGTTATATCACACACACACACCACCCATGAATTTTCTGCATTTTGCAGAAACTGCTTGACTACTCACATAAATTTGGCAACTCTCTAGCTCAGCCAAGTTCCTCAATAGCATTATGGAGATGTACACCAAGAGTACTTATGGGCAGCTTCTTGCATTCTGAATACACAGAGACTAGCATGGTTCCACAGTGATAAATGGGATATAAACAATGTAAATATAGTATATATTCTCCTCTTAGACATGAATTTTAAACCAAGTCAGAGGGAATCCATGCGGCTCAGTTCCACACAGAAACACTGATTTGACTTTTCAAAGAGTGAACAGTTTTGAAGAAAAGTAAACCCATTTTTTTCCATTTGACTCTGGATCATGCAACAGAACTATCAGTGATGGCGGTCACTTAATGTTTTCAGGACTGCAGCCAAAAAAGTCCATCATATCTTGCATAAACTCTCATTTTGTTATTTTTCTCATCAGTGAACTTCTTTGCAAACAGGCTTTATTGTAACCTTTTTCACTCCCCTAGACCAGACCACCTTCATGGCAGATCAGCCTCTGGACTATATTCAACCACCCAGTTAGAGCAGTGTCTTACCTTGATGTACACAGAAGGGTCTACAACAGAATGGCAGGCAGCAAACACACTGCTTGTGTTAGACAGAAGAGCACACCAATGCTGGGCAAATTTTTCTGAAGTGGGAAAAAGCAGCATTGTCCATAGTCACTTAAACCATATTACTTCTCAATCAATATTCTTATCATGTATCACACAGAACTAGAACGTCCTGAAGTGTTCAGATAATTCTGGAAGGAAATATGGGGCATGAACACATCACAGTGATAAGTTGGATGGATGACCAGCCATCTCCCTAAATGAAAGGTTTTACCTTCCAAGTACTGACATTATTACTGTGGCTGGATTTGCAGAATATCTGCAAAAACTCCCCATTTTCATTGTTTTCCATCAAACTTTCCTAGTTCTTTACAGTCAGGCAATTCGTTATAGTCAAGCAATAGCATCAAGCATGTGATAACCAGTAGCCGAGTGGCTATGAGCTGCAGCTTTAATTACACATGGCAATACCCAGGAGAGTACAGTCTGAATCCTGTATATTTTCAAACCTAGTCAAAGTGAGAAACCAGGCAGGACCCCGAGTACAGTACAGTGCTTGCTGAAGTCAGGGCTGTGGAAAACTTAGTCCTTTTGACTTCAGTACAGCTGTAACCACCTAGACTGGATAAAGATCTTTCCCAAATATTGACAACCCAGTATGCTCTGCCTTAAACCTAAATTGTTCTCATTGATGCAGTGTGTGCTTTTCAAGTTATCAGTGAAGATGTTGGCTCTTTCTCCAGCAGTGCAGTCTTTTTTGTTTTAAAGGCAAAGCTGACACCTTAAAGATCTGCAAAACCCAAGGTGTTCTCCCTAGTAATAGCCTCAAAGGCAGTGGCTTCTGATGTTTATGAGACTGCTAAAGCTTTTTTGGTTATCTGTCATGTGAAAATTATCTAGCACTGATAATCCAGGGATGAAAAGCCTGCTACCTTTATCCACACTGTTTGAACAAGGATCTTCAAAGCTGTCCTCAACATCAAAACAGCTGGCTCTAGTTTTCCATGAGTTACCAAAAGCAGAAGCTGAATCTTCCACAGCTCCAGTGACTGTTCTGAAGTCATCAGTCTGGATGTTATTGAAATTGCCACAAAGACCTTTTGTGGGTGGCAAAAAAAAAGGCAAAAGAAGAGAAGAAATCACTACATGAATGGAAAAAGGAATGGCTTCTCGATGAGCCTCACATGAGAGAAGCCCATTTTCCTTCAGAGTCTTCCTGATGTTCCCACAAATCAGACATGACCCTGTCTTTAGAGTGTAATTATTATTCTTCTGCATCAGAGTAGCACGTGGAGATAGCACAGAGATTGGAAGCTGCTTAAATGTGCAGACAGAGTGCCTTCCCCAAAGGCTTATAAGCAAAGGAAATCACAAAAGCAAAACAAACCAGGATGTAATTCCATTACACACATAGCAAACAGAAACACAAAAAACTTAAATGATGTAAACAGAAGATTGGAGGCAAAACTGAGAACATAGTCTACATTTCACGGGTCTTTGAAGAAAGTCTGCTTTATGGATAGAGTCTAAAAGACTTGCAAACACCAAACATCACAGAGATTATCTGATTTTCTTCAGCACATTGAAGGGTTTGCCTATGCTTTGTTCAGGAAGGCTATAGATTTAACCAGGGGGTCTAACATACCAAAGTCAGTACAAAATAAAAGAATTTGTTCACTTGAAGTGATAGACAAGCAGCTATAACTCAGTTTAAGAGCAAACTGAAACAGCATGATGTGTCCTACCAGATGTGTGATTCTGATAAGAATGATCAACTGTTATGGAGAGCTGCATTACAGGTTTCATTTGTACTCTAATCCGTACTCCGGTTGAGCTCAAGATTTTGATGAAAAATGTAGAGGGTCTGAAGATGGTGATGCCATCTAAAGAGGCGAAAAAGAAAGACAAAAAGCTGTATGTACTTGCAATTCTTTACAAAGCTGAGAAAACATGAACTTCCTTGCACCAGTGCATCCAGTGTGACACAGGAATTACCAGAAAGTCCCGGACATAGTATCCACCTAAGTCAGATGGTCCAACAATGAGCAGGATCTGGTTCTTTTCAGAGAAGGGAGCAGGAATCCCTTTGTAAATCGATGTAGGCTAGCCTGGGGAAGATGTGAAGATCATTTACCTTTACTTACTGGAAGCTTCACAATGAAATTGTTCATGTAGATATTTCCACAGGAACATATTTTTATGGTCTGCAGAGAAGAAGAAAAAAGAAAAAGCCCACAGCAGTGAATGCATGTGAAATGAGACAAACAGCAACATGACAAGCTTCATTAAGCATTAAGAAGTAGTGTCTTCAATGTAGCTCAGTGTCTAGAAGTCATGCAGTAACATAGAGCAAATTTCTAGGCCATAACAAAAACTAAAAACCCTCTCCATAAGCAACAGCTTTCACTGAGTGTTCTCACATGCCTAAGAGGATAGTTACCTTTTTGAGAACTGCGTGTGACATGTTACATGTAGGTTTGGCTCCATCTCATCGGAAATGTAACATACCCAAAATGAGAGCCATCTGAGTCAAACTCCCTCAGTAGTTAATGGAGGGAGACAGCCCTCTCCAGAAGAACACCATAGGTGGTCTGACTTGTCCTTTGGAGATCCCCATCTTCCTTTATTGACTTTAGAAGGAGGTTAGGATGCTGGCTCTCCTCACAAGGTTAGGAATTCACCAGTTAAATACCAGGTGGACAGAATGAATCTGTAAAATTTTAGGAGTGCATAAAAACCACCCTAACTTGGCTTCCACTGAACTCAGTTTGAATCAAGGTATAGTCTTCAACAGAAGAAGCATCTGGCCTTCATTTGTAAAATTCTGCTACTTCACTCACTACATTAGGACAAACCTCAGGACTCATAACTGTCATAAAAAGAAAGGGACCTTTTCTTGTAGAAATCTGTGTCTTTCATAAAGAAACAAATTAAAAGGTTTGATGTCATGAAAAAGAGAAGGAAAGCTGACAAGAATAATTTTTAGCTATCTACCTCTAAAGGAAATGGAAAAGCCGGAATACAAAACAAGTGGAACAAAATGAGTCCACAGCGTTAGAGAAATCCCATCTTTGTACCTAAATAAAAGTGACATATACTTGTCACTAATTAAAGCAAGCTACTTACGGTTCTTCCTAGTGTGACTAATACATTCTTTAAGCAAGTCATTGTCTTTGATGTCCCACACTGGACGATCTCTCCAATCACCACAAATGTGTCATCAGTATTCTGAAAAGATGTGAGAAAAGGGATGTGCAGACATTGTTAGCATGTTATGAAACAGGAGCTAGAAGAGGAAAAAGGTATTTCTGCAAGGCTCAAATGGAATAATGAAAGAATGGAAGTATTTAATCTCTAACTGCAAACTGCTTTATTTCATTGCCCAAATCAATAATGTTCATTGCCTTTCATCTGCACTCTGTTTCCTTGATATCAGCCTATGTGGATCATGTATTTGCAGTCAGTCACATGGATTTAAATCTTTTTTGCAGGATTTTTTGCTCCTTCACTTCCTTTTGACGGTCGTACATGAAGAAAGGTTCAGAAGAAATGCTTAAATCTAAGCTAATATATCCAGTAAGAAAATTAATTTATTTAAAAAAATATGTAAAACTATGTTGAAATGGCAAAACTTTGGGAGAAAGTTATGGGGTTTAAGACTGAGCATGTGTTGAAGTGCTTTGCTGGATTGGTGGCATTTAATTAAACTAAATCATATAAAGCTTCAGCACAGCTTAATGCCTCATGCTACTCGACAGGTTTAGGAGTGAAATGGGAGATTGTTCATACCTTAGCTAAGACATAATGGCAGTTGCCATGAAAATTGAATCTTTTATTATCGAACGTTGTTATATGGAACCCTCCATCTATATTGCAACTTCCAGAGCAGGGTAGAGAGATACAGCTCCAGTGGCCTCCTTTGCAAGTACTATACAAAACCCAAAAAAGAAACACTTAGAATAAACATAACTTTAAAGGAGAAAAGGTGAGAAGACATTGGTATCTGAATGTGCAGAGATGACATCCTGTTTGCCTTTTTAGTTTATTATTTGGCTGCTTATTAAATCCCTGTGGGAGGAAGACTTTCTATTAGACCCTTAAAGTGTCAAGGCTGAATGCCTCTCAATGAGAGAGTTAGCTGCACTATGCTTTGAACTAGCTTCTTCAGAGAGACACAGGATTGGTCAAGCAAGAAATGTTTTTCAGAGCCTAAATCGTTTACTTGACTTTTTAAACAAAGAAAGAACCTCTTCAAGCAGGAGTTAGCAAGATTTTACGTACCAACGCAACTGTTCAACAAGTTCCTGATGCAAAATTTCAGCAACTAAGTGCGAAGGACCTGAGATAATGGGCAGCTGCAATCCTTAGAGCTGTGCACACAAGAACAGATCAGCCTGGCCACATTAGGTCAGGCTTTGTGAGGACTAAATGAGCATGTGGCTAGATGGGAGTCCAGTTGACAAAATGCAGGAAATCGTCAATCCAGAAGGATTTGCAGAACATTTAACCTACCCCACCATGTACCACAGCATATTTCATTCCTCCCTAATAGTAAAGGTTAGGTCTATGGTCAAGAAATGATGCTGTGTCACAGGAACTCAAATGAGACGTAGGACTGTTCATTCACTAGGTGGATATCAGAGTAAGAACTAAAACTGTTTTGAGAGTAATATATAACTGAGCTCTTACCACCTTGCACTAGTGGAGCTGGGTTCAAGCTACAGGGTTTTTCTAAATCAAATCATTCACAATGATCAGGACATTTGAGATCCAGGCCTTGGAAATAGCCTTTTGAAGATCTAGAGGTGGTTGGAAATGTAATTCATTAACATGATATGACTTATTGCCTCACTTCAGTGGCCAATGCCCCTGAACTAACCAGCAAAGAGTCTCGTTTTTCCGCATTCTGAAATCTTGAGCTCAGTTTTTGCTTGCAGTTCCAACTGAGGGTGGTAACTATGTAGGTTGAGGGTTACCTCAAAGTTTTTCTGTACTGTTGAAATTCAGACCCAGGTTTTGCAATATTATTTAAGACAAATGTTAGTAATAAGGGGCGGGGGGTGGGGGGCGAGGGGGAAAAGAATAGAATGCAACTCATCAGCACTCTGAAATAAATGCCCCTGCTTTGTTAGTGGAATCAAATTCACAACAGTACCAGTTTTGGCAGGGAGTGGAGTAAGTCCCACCGGATGAGTAGACTTTGCCTTGAAACATACAGGGACAGCTGTCTCTGGGGATGCATTTCTTGCCACTGAGGTCGTCAAGGATAGTTCCTGTTCAGACACATTGGTTAGTTAATATTCCTTTGCTGAGTCTGGGAAATACCATCAGGGAAGATTAAAGTAAGGAAAAATTTTGCATTATCCAGCATTTCTGTAAATGAATGGGGTGTTTGAAGGAAAACACCACACTGGGTCCTTTCAGGAGCTAATGGATGGGAAACATTTATTACTAGAGCTCAAGTGGAAACAATGCAAAACCCAAAGAACATCGCTGCATGGTACTGGAATTTGTCACTGTGAGCAGGATTATGAAGTGCCAGATTGCAAGGATGTGGGCTAGTTTCCACCTTTTTCTAATAGTGAATCTAACAGAAATCAGACCGTCAGTCTCTACTTCATGTGCAAACTTATACATGCACATACCTGGCAACGTTTTTATATTACACGTGACTTAAGCAAGAGCAAGATCCAGCCTCATAATGGACACCTTCACCTGCATTCTTACCTTCTAGAGAACACCTCTCCTCTTTCCACATCTGTACCACTTTTTCTGTCTAGTGCTTAGAAATCTTTCCCTCCCCTAAACCAGTGTCAGGATGTTGAATCTTCAGAGATCTAGTTCTTCCAAGAACAAAGTTGTTAAATTAGGTTAGAAGAAACAGTTTATTCATTTGGTTTAGTGTAAAATATTAAAGAAAGATAGTTGCCTCTAACTGAAACAACCTCCCTCTTTGTCCCTTCAGGTGTGTGACCCATTGGAAGAAGCGAACTGCCTTACCAGGAGGACAGAAACAACCATCTGTACATGGGGCTTTACAAATCTTGCTCCTTTCTGGGTCGGCGCATGTGTCAGCACAGGAGTTTCCACATTCCATGTACTCCATGTTGTTTGGG
>NW_010246857.1:133801-137219 GCF_000690775.1 Eurypyga helias
ATGGGGTATAAGAGCTCTCAAAGCATTGTATCATTACCCAACACTTTCTTCCTCTTTTCCCCCATATCCTGTTTGCAAAACTTTCTATCCAGATGTGTCATGTTTATTTGACCTCTAAAGGAACTTTTTGTGGCCAATTTTACTTCAGCTTTGGAGAAAACAGTACTTCTGGAAAGTATGACTTATTTCACATTATTTTACTAGCTCAGGGTTGGCTCAAGTCATGACACAAGCAAATGACACTAGAATCATTTACGAGTCATAGTAGTTTATTTTTGCCTGAAGCACCAGTCATTCTGGCATTAATTTTCTATCCCAATCCACATCAGCAGTTTGGGAGAGGTACCTGTGGCCTTCCCCCTGGATTTACAGTGATTTGCTGCTCAGTAGCTGCAACTACTGAGTATGGAAGCACAGGATAAACTAAGGACAAACACATTAGACTGCTCAGTGAATTGTTCTGACTAGATGTCAACATTTAAACCAAGGCTATTTATGAGTTAACTGTGCATGGTAGAATTCAAAAGAGAACTGGAGAAAACCTAGCCGTATTGAGGGAGGACAATATTAAGATGCAGTTCTAATTCAAGGAGAAAAATCAAAGTAAATTTGTAAAAGCTTTTACATTAATGTTTCTGTCATAGCACTTTTACAGATTGATTCACAGTGGTTAACAGAGCTCCCAGATTTGTGCTGCTGGGATCAGAATACCTGTGTATATGTATAATCTGAAAGAAATCTCCAGAGATGTAGTTACTTACAGCAAAGTTCTTTGGTTCTCCACTCCCCAGGGTCTCCCTTTCTGAGGACACAGTCTCGTGAGTACTGGTTTAAAGTGCTGCATATGCAGCTGGAAACCAAATCAGAGTGAGAAGAATTAACTGCACAGTGGCACATATCCTCAGCGCAGGTCTCCACGTAGTCATCAAATGCAACTACTTTGGGACAGTTTCCAAAATGGGACATAAGTTTCTTGCATTTTTTTTTCTGGGAAAAAAAAAAAAGGGGGGGGGAAAAAAAAGGAGAAGAAAAGCAATACTTGACATTTTGCCAACTTTCAGGTTTATGGATGTGCAGCCCCAATTTTTGATGCCACAATTCCAGGGTCACAGGATAATTCAGGCTGGAAAGGACCTCAGGAGATTATCCAATCGAACTTTCTGTCATGAAGTACCTTTTCTTGGACTGGAAGTTTTTATTCAGTTGTGCATTTTCCCAATATCTATTTATTTAATGCTATAATAAGATATTATTTCAGCTTTAAAATCAACATTTTGCTCAGGTTCATGGGTAGACTCCTCAAAAATTCAGTTCCATGCGTTACAGTGTTACTCTGTAACAAATGTTAGTCCATACAGTATTAGTCTAAATTAACACTTGTTTCAACACAGTCTTGCCAGGGCTGTAGCTGGCCACACATACTTACATATTTACTGCATCTATCATCTTCCCTCCTAGGATGTCTTCCAGTGTGGTCATCTGGACTCACATCAGCGCACTTTTCTGATGGATCCTCTACTTTGTGGAAGTTCCCAAATTGCCTTGGATGCATTTTATACCCTGCAAAGTCCCCAGACACATGTGAGTGACTGCCTGCAATTCTTTAGATCACTTAACAGGCTGTAAGGATGCACTTAATCTTTGGGATATAAGGCAGTATGCTCTTCACCAAATTCCCAAATTAAACTACAGCATCCATATTATAGAGAATGACAACTTGATACAACTTGTGTTGAGCTACAAGCAGGAATCTGGCACACTTGCCTCAAGGCCTGTTGTCAGCCTGGGCATTTAAAATTACATGAGACTCTTGCTGCAGGAGTGTACCTCAGCTCTTTCCTGTGCTGAACTCTTCCCAGTTCAGTGCAATATCCGAAGGTGCCAGTGGATGGCACCACGGTTTCTGCAAAGATGCGTGGTTAAATCTCTCTGGCTCAGTGATGATGCTTTAATTTCATTACAGAGGCAAAAATAATCACACTTGATACCCAGATGTAAAATTATGAGAATGGAAGAACAGGAAATTCACTCATGTCCCATTTGAGACTACAAGTTCCTTAAAGTTTGCTAAACTCAGTGGGAAACCTGGTAGTGTTGCTGCACGTTAGCCAGGTAATTATTTTGGGTCAAAGAGACTTGCAAGACTGCAAACAGCAGAGGAACCCAAACCATCCCAGAATCTCTTAAAATACGTCTCCTGTATATGGAAATGTTCATCTATTTCAGAGAGTCTATCAGGAAATCTGGAATCCTGCTTAGAGGAAACAGATATCAAGTTTCATGTCATGTATTAACAGTTCTGTTCTATGTGGAATACACTGTATTCATGGCCTACCATCCAAAATCAAATCATTCTTCTCACTGCCATCATAGTTCCCACACAGACCACATATTTTCTCTTTATATGTTTCTTCCAGGTCCAGCTACAAAACAAAAGGAAAGAGGAAACCCAGAGTTTAAAAGCTTTTGCCCACATCAGCAGCACAAAATGGTTTGCAATAGGAAAAAAAACCACAGTGGCAGAAATGTTCATTACCAGTTTGCAGCAGTCTCCTTTTCTGTTACAAACCTGCCATAAAACTTACCTGAAGACAGGTTGAATTTATACGGGAAGATAATCTTCTAGCAATTGTCATTCCTACCTACTAAAGAGCTAACTGAAGCACGCTGAATACTGGACTAATCCTTGGACCAGTATCTCCCAGTACAGAGACACTGGGATATCGACATGTGGTACCTCTTGTAAGGTCCCACAGCTCCACTGTCAGATAATTTGTGATCTGATGCTGGATGCTGCAAAGGAGCAGCTTCTGCTCAGCTTCTAACAGTATCTAAGGCTTTTCCTAGTTTATAGACTAAGTGGAAAAATTCATATAATTTCTAGAGATGAGTCTGTCCAGCATCACATGTTCTGCCCATACTTGGGGGCAATAAAGGGCCAGGTTAGCACATTATTGACTTTCTAGATAAAACTACTGCACCTAATCACTCCTACATGCTTGGAAGGTAGTACTGGCATCACTCAGGTCCCCCAAAAATAGGCAGTGCTTTTCCTACAAGTGTGTCACCCTAAAATTATGTGCACTCTGCAGCTGACGTCAATAATACTGTGGGTATTAATTAGTACGGGGGAACGAGGGAAACAAATATTACATTAAATCAGAATTTGAATACCACTTGATTGCTTCCTGATTTTTTTTTTCACTCTGTTCACCTTCTACCCTCTCTCTGTCTCTCTGAATTGTAAAACATGACATGCAACTTCCATTTATTTAATCTCAGTCCTGATTGTGGACAATTAGTGTTCACACCCGAAAGGGTAAATACACTCTTGCAGAAGAGGACATTTTGGGGTGGATGTATAGAGGGGAACTCCTGCATAGCAAGGCTTTGGAATGAGAGAGGCCAAGGTGTGGGA
>NW_010246857.1:137244-141260 GCF_000690775.1 Eurypyga helias
TTGGGACAAAGGGGAACTAACAAGTCAGAAATGGAGGGACTAGCAGGACTGCTGCCAGTGCCTCATGGATGAAGTAGATAACTATGAGGTGCTCTCTCCAGTGTTAACAATGGGACATTTTGTCACATAACATTAGTTGGGAATGCCTGGGGTTGTGACTACATGCCCCTGCCCCATGAAACTATTACCTAGTTTGGTATGTCCAATGGGACCTTTTGTCATATAACATTAGTTGGAATGCCTGGGGTTGTGACTACATGCCCCTGCCCCATGAAACTATTACCTAGTTTGGTATGTCCCTATCAACTTATGGATAATGTGATACCTTCCCCCACCCCTCTATCTCTTATATCAACATGGTGCCTCCATCCAGCTCTGCTTTTCATCACTGATGAGGTTCACAAAGAGAAAAACTAACTGGCTGTTCATACTAGGAGAGTGTCAGCCCAGTTCCACTTGAGAGTCAGGCCCAGCTTGGAAGTGACTTGGAAGTAAGCACAGGTGTCCTCAATCAGGATGCTCTTCAAGCTGAAGGGCATGGGGATCCTGGAAATCGGAGGGAACAAAACAGATGGCATTGAAAAAATGACTGACGAAATCCTCTCAGACACAGAGTCAAAAGGAGCGAAATAAACCATGGGGACATTCTTTTCAAGGTCAGCCTTCAGCCACACAATGCATTAAATTCAGGTATGATCACCTGGTTCATTGTGACCTTTTTACCAATTTTAATGCACAACACAATGTATTTTGGTCATGAGCGTGTCAATACTAAATTAGTCACTCAATTGATACCAATGCTGCTCTGCTTGTTTACATATCCTGAGGACCTAATCCAAAAGGTTATAAGGATACTGCATGTTCTCATCATCCCTCCAGGCTTTCCTTGACATTTGGGATTCAGAGAGGTGTGAAAAGAGGTCTGTTCTGTTACTCATGTACTGACAGGACTCAGACCTACATTACTTTTTCATCTCACCAAGACAATTACCGTTCATTTTCACAGAGCCCGAAAAAATTAGAAAACGGCTAAAAGGTAGGAGATTTCTTGACCCTTTGATTGAGGAGATACATCTGGGCTTTGCTACTATAATTACAACTGAATAAAGCTATTTATATCTGGTTATTCCTAGAAGGCTCTCAAGAGAGAGCCCATATGACTGCATATGACTCTCATAGCCCACATGACTGCAATTTTCTCTCCAACAAGTTTGTGAGGGTTTTTCCCAGAGTCAAAGCTTGCCTTGGCCCTTCATACTTATATGCTGGGAGAAGGTCCCTGCACTTTTCACAAGGGCTTCCCTTAAAATATGCTTCACTTTCAGCTACTTTTGCCTACGACTTTTTACTTATGGGGTATTTTTACCATTCTGTTTGCAGTTTGCTTTCTGGTTCATTTTAGATAGGAATTAAAGGCATGGATTTTGACTTCCGAAACTTCTGTCTTTTGTGTGAGAAGAACCCAAGGCAAGCTGTGATCTGCAAAGCAGTGCAATTTTCTAGACTAATCTATCTGGAAACAGAAAACTTCTAAAAGGACCATTTGTTCCTGAACAGCAACATACAACAGTAGGGTTAGTATCACAGGAATACTGTTTGAGAAAAAAAAAACCTACAAAGTTTCTAGACAATCAGATTCTTCTACAAATAAAGTGTTGATTTTATCTCCTTCCCCCATCCCTTTACATGCTTCTTGCCTCCTCCGCAGCTATGGGGTGGACTCTTCACAGTTCAAAGTGCTATGAACATATCACACAGCCATTTGCTCCTCTGCAGAATAGGACCACTTTCTAGACAAACCACCTGTTGATAATACATAGCAATAAAACTGCTGCAGAAGGAAACAGCAGCATGGTCTTTACTCACTTGTTCCCGTTCACTGTGATGCCTGTCTCCTTTACTTCCAAGATCACTCCATCAATGGTGACAGTGAAGTAGATCATGAAGCTATTCTTGTCACTGCGCCTGATTTGGATGTTGAAGTCCTGGTAGCTGTCATTGCAGTGTGAAGCGAAGACATATGTGCAAGTTCCAGGAAAAGTGAACTTAACATGGTCAAATGTATGAAAGTGGAAATTGCCCCAGGTGGCACATTCACTCCTACTGACCGTAGAGACCTGGACTAAAGAAAGAGTCATAGGAGGGAAGCTTAGAAATCCACCCGACATGAGTTGCCTTGCTTTTTTTTCGTTGAAAAACCTTAAATGAGAGATTTTCAAAGGCAAAAATGTTAACCTCATGAAGATACTAACTTGTGGGAAGGAGTTTCATCTCACTGAACTTTTGAAGCCCGTGCCAGAGGACTCCAATGTGAGCAGATAAGCCCAGGCTTCTTTGAGTTAACTGTGAGAAGCAGAGGTTCAGCTTCCCTGTCTTATATATCTACCTAGGAAGAAGATGCTCCAAGACTGCATGTTTCTCTCCATTGTCCTTTTGCTGAGGAGTGCCAATGCAGATGGTACCCCTCAGCATTCACACTGTAGTTACCTTTACACTGTAGATATCTAAAGTCAGTTTTAGATATCTAAAAAAAACAACTGACAGTTGTTTTTCATCTCAATCAAAACTCATCTCTCGGAACTCTGAGTTGTACCTCTGTCAAAGGTATTGATACATACTTTCACTGCATGTAAGAGAACACTTCAGAAAGTAGTTTACATACCACTGAGCTGCACAAAGCCATTATGAACCACTTTGAACTAAGTAAGATATGCATGCTATAAAATGCATTTAGCATTTCTTCTAGGCCCATCTGAAAGAATGACAAATGAAAATAGGCACATTTTTTGATGTTGTTAAAGTAGCATGTTTAGGAAAATCTACATAGCAACATCCATCATAATTCCAATCAAAACCAGTCATTAATTTACTCAGTGAACTCTAAAATATTATTAAATATTCCTATTTAAGAACCAGCAGGGGAACACTGAACAAATCAGATCTTGGTGTTAGAAATGTGCAACACAAACTGAAGTGTCAAGAAGCCCTTACAGAAACAGCATATTAAAGGGCTTGTAATTTGCCATCGGTGTTTGCAGTACTAAAGCAGAGTAGGGT
Source organism: Eurypyga helias (assembly GCF_000690775.1). Lineage (NCBI taxonomy): Eukaryota > Metazoa > Chordata > Aves > Eurypygiformes > Eurypygidae > Eurypyga > Eurypyga helias. Next base: position 140,302 of record NW_010246857.1, read on the forward strand.
AATCTAGCACTTCTCTATGCAATAATGAGGGGAAATAAGAAAGTTTGACTATTCTTGGAAGTGGTGTTCTTGGAATTACAATGGCAGCAATAACTGTCACATCAATTGTTTGTGTATTAAGCACTGGGAAAATTGTAAGGCATTCAAAACCAAACCAGGAGGTAACAGTGCAGCAGACCACAAAAATGTGATTACTCCTGGTGCAGTATTTCATACTGGTCAATCAAGCCTAGCAGGCATTATGATAACATATTTCTTCTACAAAGAATATATGTGAAATATGTTTAAAAGTGTGTCAACATTTTTTATGATGCAAAAGGTGTCCAGAGAGTCTCCTCTTTAAGATTAATCACTTAGGACGTAAAACTATTGAGAAACTATCTAGCAGTGAAAGAAAAACAGTAAAATACTTTAAATGTTGACATTAAGGATGAAAATGTTCAGTGTCAAACATTATGTGGCATGCCTACCACTCTTACATGAATATATTACACATGTTGACAACTCTATTTGTCACTTATGGAGAGCAATATGTGAGCAAATAATCCGAGAATTAGAATCTGAGAAATTTTTTTCTTACCAATCTGAACCGGTTCTTTGCCTTTGCAACAACTCCAAATTAGACAGAAGATCCAAAATGACCTCCCCTTTTTTATTTCCATCTTGCCATGAAGCAGTAACTTGAAAATCCTTCCAGGGAAGTGTTTTTTTCTTGGCTTATAGGCAGATTTTTATAGTCCAGGAATTTGGCATGAGAACAAAACATTGATGGCAGGGTCCCTGAAAGGTGGAGCTTCATTCAATTTTCTTTCAGTCGTTCATGTTTAGCGCTCAGCAAACTCCTGTCTTTCAAACAAAACAGGTATTCAGATCTCTCTTGCTTTATGCAGAGACAGAGTGCTGCCCTCTTATTTCCTTTCTTTAATATAGCTCTGTGTGTCACCCCCCACCCACCCACC